>NC_091977.1:544041825-544141825 GCF_044704955.1 Pristiophorus japonicus
GTAGGGGAGGCAGTGACTGGGGGGGTGTGGGGGGGGCAGTGACTGGGGGGTGTGGGGGGGGCAGTGACTGGGGGGTGTGAGGGGGGGCAGTGACTGGGGGGGTGTGGGGGGGCAGTGACTGGGGTGTGTGGGGGGGGAGCAGTGACTGGGGGGTGTGAGGGGGGGCAGTGACTAGGGGGTGTGAGGGGGGGCAGTGACTGGGGGGTGTGGGGGGGGGAGCAGTGACTGGGGGGTGTGAGGGGGGGCAGTGACTGGGGGGTGTGAGGGGGGCAGTGACTGGGGGGTGTGGGGGGGCAGTGACTGGGGGGTGTGGGGGGGGAGCAGTGACTGGGGGGTGTGAGGGGGTGTGAGGGGGGGCAGTGAATGGGGGGTGTGAGGGGGGGCAGTGACTGGGGGGTGTGAGGGGGGGCAGTGACTGGGGGGTGTGAGGGGGGCAGTGACTGGGGGGGTGTGGGGGGGCAGTGACTGGGGGGGTGTGGGGGGGGCAGTGACTGGGGGGTGTGGGGGGGAGCAGTGACTGGGGGGTGTGGGGGGGTGTGAGGGGGGGCAGTGACTGGGGGGTGTGAGGGGGGGCAGTGACTGGGGGGTGTGAGGGGGGGCAGTGACTGGGTGGTGTGGGGGGGGCAGTGACTGGGGGGTGTGAGGGGGGGCAGTGACTGGGGGGGGCAGTGACTGGGGGGGGTGTGGGGGGGCAGTGACTGGGGGGTGTGAGGGGGGGCAGTGACTGGGGGGGGGCAGTGACTGGGGGGGGTGTGGGGGGGGGGCAGTGACTGGGGGGTGTGGGGGGGGGCAGTGACTGGGGTGTGTGGGGGGGGCAGTGACTGGGGGTGTGTGGGGGGGGGCAGTGACTGGGGGGTGTGAGGGGGGGCAGTGACTGGGGGGTGTGGGGGGGGCGCAGTGACTGGGGGGGTGTGAGGGGGTGTGGGGGGGGAGCAGTGACTGGGGGGTGTGGGGGGGGGCAGTGACTGGGGGGGTGTGGGGGGAGTGAGTGGGGGGGTGTGAGGGGGGGCAGTGACTGGGGGGTGTGGGGGGGGGCAGTGACTGGGGGGTGTGGGGGGGGGCAGTGACTGGGGGGGTGTGGGGGGCAGTGACTGGGGGGTGTAGGGGAGGCAGTGACTGGGGGGGTGTGAGGGGGGGCAGTGACTGGGGGGTGTGAGGGGGGGCAGTGACTGGGGGGTGTGAGGGGGGGCAGTGACTGGGGGGGTGTGGGGGGCAGTGACTGGGGGGTGTAGGGGAGGCAGTGACTGGGGGGGGGTGAGGGGGGGCAGTGACTGGGGGGTGTGGGGGGGGAGCAGTGACTGGGGGGTGTGGGGGGGGGCAGTGACTGGGGGGGTGTGGGGGGAGTGAGTGGGGGGGTGTGAGGGGGGGCAGTGACTGGGGGGTGTGGGGGGGGGCAGTGACTGGGGGGTGTGGGGGGGGGCAGTGACTGGGGGGGTGTGGGGGGCAGTGACTGGGGGGTGTAGGGGAGGCAGTGACTGGGGGGGTGTGAGGGGGGGCAGTGACTGGGGGGTGTGAGGGGGGGCAGTGACTGGGGGGTGTGGGGGGGGCAGTGACTGGGGGGTGTGGGGGGGGCAGTGACTGGGGGGTGTGGGGGGGGAGCAGTGACTGGGGGGTGTGAGGGGGGCAGTGACTGGGGGGTGTGAGGGATTGCAGTGACTGGGGGGTGTGAGGGGGGGGAGTGAGTGACTGGGGGGTGGTGTGAGGGGGGCAGTGACTGGGGGGTGTGAGGGGGGCAGTGACTGGGGGGTGTGGGGGGGGGCAGTGACTGGGGGGTGTGAGGGGGGGCAGTGACTGGGGGGTGTGGGGGGGGTGTGAGGGGGGGCAGTGACTGGGGGGTGTGAGGGGGGGCAGTGACTGGGGGGTGTGGGGGGGGTGTGAGGGGGGGCAGTGACTGGGGGGTGTGAGGGGGGCAGTGACTGGGGGGTGTGGGGGGGGGCAGTGACTGGGGGGTGTGGGGGGGGCAGTGACTGGGGGGTGTGAGGGGGTGTGAGGGGGGCAGTGACTGGGGGGTGTTGGGGGTGGGCAGTGTCTGGGGGGTGTGAGGGGGGGCAGTGACTGGGGGGTGTGAGGGGGGGCAGTGACTGGGGGGGTGTGGGGGGGGCAGTGACTGGGGGGTGTGGGGGGGGAGCAGTGACTGGGGGGTGTGAGGGGGGGCAGTGACTGGGGGGTGTGAGGGGGGGCAGTGACTGGGGGGTGTGGGGGGGGAGCAGTGACTGGGGGGTGTGAGGGGGGGCCGTTACTGGGGGGTGTGAGGGGGGGCAGTGACTGGGGGGTGTGACGACTGGGGGGTGTGGGGGGGGAGCAGTGACTGGGCGGTGTGAGGGGGGGCAGTGACTGGGGGGTGTGGGGGGGGGGCAGTGACTGGGGGGTGTGAGGGGGGGCAGTGACTGGGGGGTGTGAGGGGGGCAGTGACTGGGGGGGTGTGGGGGGGCAGTGACTGGGGGGTGTGGGGGGGGAGCAGTGACTGGGGGGTGTGGGGGGGTGTGAGGGGGGGCAGTGACTGGGGGGTGTGAGGGGGGGCAGTGACTGGGGGGTGTGAGGGGGGGCAGTGACTGGGGGGTGTGGGGGGGGCAGTGACTGGGGGGTGTGAGGGGGGCAGTGACTGGGGGGGGCAGTGACTGGGGGGTGTGGGGGGGGCAGTGACTGGGGGGGGTGTGGGGGGGGGGCAGTGACTGGGGGGGGGTGTGAGGGGGGGCAGTGACTGGGGGGTGTGGGGGGGGCAGTGACTGGGGTGTGTGGGGGGGGGCAGTGACTGGGGGGGTGTGGGGGGGTGGCAGTGACTGGGGGTGTGTGGGGGGGGGCAGTGACTGGGGGGTGTGGGGGGGGAGAAGTGACTGGGGGGGTGTGAGGGGGTGTGGGGGGGAGCAGTGACTGGGGGGGTGTGAGGGGGTGTGGGGGGCGAGCAGTGACTGGGGGGTGTGGGGGGGGGGGGCAGTGACTGGGGGGTATGGGGGGGGGCAGTGACTGGGGGGTGTGGGGGGGCAGTGACTGGGGTGTGTTGGGGGGGGCTGTGACTGGGGGGTGTGAGGGGGGGCAGTGACTGGGTGGTGTGAGGGGGGGCAGTGACTGGGGGGGTGTGGGGGGGGCAGTGACTGGGGGGTGTGAGGGGGGACAGTGACTGAGGGGGTGTGAGGGGGGCAGTGACTGGGGGGTGTTGGGGGTGGGCAGTGTCTGGGGGGTGGTGTGAGGGGGGGCAGTGACTGGGGGGTGTGAGGGGGGGCAGTGACTGGGGGGTGTGGGGGGGGGGGGCAGTGACTGGGGTGTGTGGGAGGGGGCAGTGACTGGGGGGTGGTGTGAGGGGGGCAGTGACTGGGGGGTGTGGGGGCGGCAGTGACTGGGGGGTGTGGGGGGGGCAGTGACTGGGGGGTGTGAGGGGGGGCAGTGACTGGGGGGTGTGAGGGGGGCAGTGACTGGGGGGTGTGAGGGGGGCAGTGACTGGGGGGTGTGAGGGGGGCAGTGACTGGGGGGTGTGAGGGGGGCAGTGACTGGGGGGTGTGGGGGGGCAGTGACTGGGGGGTGTGGGGGGGCAGTGACTGGGGGGTGTGGGGGGGGCAGTGACTGGGGGGTGTGAGGGGGGGCAGTGACTGGGGGGTGTGGGGGGGCAGTGACTGGGGGGTGTGAGGGGGAGCAGTGACTGGGGTGTGTGGGAGGGGTCAGTGACTGGGGGGTGGTGTGAGGGGGGGCAGTGACTGGGGGTGTGGGGGGGGCAGTGACTGGGGGGTGTGGGGGGGGCAGTGACTGGGGGGTGTGAGGGGGCAGTGACTGGGGGGTGTGGGGGGGGCAGTGACTGGGGGGTGTGAGGGGGGGGCAGTGACTGGGGGGTGTGGGGGGGGCAGTGACTGGGGGGTGTGGGCGGCAGTGACTGGGGGGTGTGAGGGGGTGTGAGGGGGGCAGTGACTGGGGGGTGTTGGGGGTGGGCAGTGTCTGGGGGTGTGGGGGGGGGCAGTGACTGGGGGGTGTGAGGGGGGCAGTGACTGGAGGGTGTGGGGGGGGTGTGAGGGGGGCAGTGACTGGGGGGTGTTGGGGGTGGGCAGTGTCTGGGGGGGGTGAGGGGGGGCAGTGACTGGGGGGTGTGAGGGGGGCAGTGACTGGGGGGTGTTGGGGGTGGGCAGTGACTGGGGGGGTGTGGGGGGGGCAGTGACTGGGGGGTGTGAGGGGGGGCAGTGACTGGGGGGTGTGGGGGGGGGCAGTGACTGGGGGGTGTAGGGAGGCAGTGACTGGGGGGGTGTGGGGGGGCAGTGACTGGGGCAGTGACTGGGGGGTGTGGGGGGGGGGCAGTGACTGGGGGGTGTGGGGGGGGGCAGTGACTGGGGGGTGTGAGGGGGGGCAGTGACTGGGGGGGTGTGGGGGGGCAGTGACTGGGGTGTGTGGGGGGGGAGCAGTGACTGGGGGGTGTGAGGGGGTGCAGTGACTAGGGGGTGTGAGGGGGGGCAGTGACTGGGGGGTGTGGGGGGGGGCAGTGACTGGGGGGGGTGAGGGGGGGCAGTGACTGGGGGGTGTGAGGGGGGCAGTGACTGGGGGGGGTGAGGGGGGGCAGTGACTGGGGGGTGTGAGGGGGGGCAGTGACTGGGGGGTGTGAGGGGGGCAGTGACTGGGGGGGTGTGGGGGGGGCAGTGACTGGGGGGGTGTGGGGGGGGGGCAGTGACTGGGGGGTGTGAGGGGGGCAGTGACTGGGGGGGTGTGAGGGGGGCAGTGACTGGGGGGTGTGAGGGGGGCAGTGACTGGGGGGGTGTGGGGGGGGCAGTGACTGGGGGGTGTGAGGGGGGGCAGTGACTGGGGGGCAGTGACTGGGGGGTGTGAGGGGGGCAGTGACTGGGGGTGTGTGAGGGGGGGCAGTGACTGGGGGGTGTGAGGGGGGGGGTGTGGGGGGGGCAGTGACTGGGGGGTGTGGGGGGGTGTGAGGGGGGGGCAGTGACTGGGGGGTGTGAGGGGGGGCAGTGACTGGGTGGTGTGGGGGGGCAGTGACTGGGGGGTGTGAGGGGGGGCAGTGACTGGGGGGGCAGTGACTGGGGGGGGGGCAGTGACTGGGGGGTGTGAGGGGGGGCAGTGACTGGGGGGGGCAGTGACTGGGGGGGGTGTGGGGGGGGGCAGTGACTGGGGGGTGTGAGGGGGGGCAGTGACTGGGGGGTGTGGGGGGGGGCAGTGACTGGGGTGTGTGGGGGGGGGCAGTGACTGGGGGTGTGTGGGGGGGGGGCAGTGACTGGGGGGTGTGAGGGGGGGCAGTGACTGGGGGGTGTGGGGGGGAGCAGTGACTGGGGGTGTGTGAGGGGGTGTGGGGGGGGAGCAGTGACTGGGGGGTGTGGGGGGGGGCAGTGACTGGGGGGGTGTGGGGGGAGTGAGTGGGGGGGTGTGAGGGGGGGCAGTGACTGGGGGGTGTGGGGGGGGGCAGTGACTGGGGGGTGTGGGGGGGGGCAGTGACTGGGGGGGTGTGGGGGGCAGTGACTGGGGGGTGTAGGGGAGGCAGTGACTGGGGGGGTGTGAGGGGGGGCAGTGACTGGGGGGTGTGAGGGGGGGCAGTGACTGGGGGGTGTGAGGGGGGGCAGTGACTGGGGGGTGTGGGGGGGCAGTGACTGGGGGGTGTGGGGGGGGAGCAGTGACTGGGGGGTGTGGGGGGGCAGTGACTGGGGGGTGTGAGGGATTGCAGTGACTGGGGGGTGTGAGGGGGGGCAGTGACTGGGGGGTGTGGGGGGGGCAGTGACTGGGGGGTGTGGGGGGGGGCAGTGACTGGGGGGTGTGAGGGGGTGTGAGGGGGGCAGTGACTGGGGGGTGTTGGGGGTGGGCAGTGTCTGGGGGGTGTGAGGGGGGGCAGTGACTGGGGGGTGTGAGGGGGGGCAGTGACTGGGGGGTGTGGGGGGGGGCAGTGACTGGGGGGTGTGGGGGGTGGGCAGTGTCTGGGGGGGGTGAGGGGGTGCAGTGACTGGGGGGTGTGAGGGGGGCAGTGACTGGGGGGTGTGGGGGGGGGCAGTGACTGGGGGGTGTGGGGGGGGGCAGTGACTGGGGGGTGTGAGGGGGTGTGAGGGGGGCAGTGACTGGGGGGTGTTGGGGGTGGGCAGTGTCTGGGGGGTGTGAGGGGGGGCAGTGACTGGGGGGTGTGGGGGGGGGCAGTGACTGGGGTGTGTGAGGGGGGGCAGTGACTGGGGTGTGTGAGGGGGGGCAGTGACTGGGGGGTGTGGGGGGGGCAGTGACTGGGGGGTGTGAGGGGGGGCAGTGACTGGGGGGTGTGGGGGGGGGCAGTGACTGGGGGGTGTGGGGGGGGGGAGCAGTGACTGGGGGTGGTGTGAGGGGGGGCAGTGACTGGGGGGTGGTGTGAGGGGGGGCAGTGACTGGGGGGTGTGGGGGGGTGGGCAGTGACTGGGGGGTGTGAGGGGGGGCAGTGACTGGGGGGTGTGAGGGGGGGCAGTGACTGGGGGGTGTGAGGGGGGGCAGTGACTGGGGGGTGTGGGGGGGGGGGTGAGGGGGGGCAGTGACTGGGGGGTGTGGTGAGGGGGGGCAGTGACTGGGGGGTGTGGGGGGGGGCAGTGACTGGGGGGTGTGAGGGGGGGCAGTGACTGGGGGGTGTGGGGGGGGCAGTGACTGGGGGGTGTGGGGGGGGGGGCAGTGACTGGGGGGTGTGGGGGGGCAGTGACTGGGGGGTGTGGGGGGGTGTGAGGGGGGGCAGTGACTGGGGGGGTGTGGGGGGGGGCAGTGACTGGGGGGTGTGAGGGGGGGCAGTGACTGGGGGGTGTGAGGGGGGGCAGTGACTGGGGGGTGTGGGGGGGGGCAGTGACTGGGGGGGTGTGGGGGGCAGTGACTGGGGGGTGTAGGGGAGGCAGTGACTGGGGGGGTGTGAGGGGGGGCAGTGACTGGGGGGTGTGAGGGGGGGCAGTGACTGGGGGGTGTGGGGGGGGCAGTGACTGGGGGGTGTGGGGGGGCAGTGACTGGGGGGTGTGGGGGGGGAGCAGTGACTGGGGGGTGTGAGGGGGGCAGTGACTGGGGGGTGTGAGGGATTGCAGTGACTGGGGGGTGTGAGGGGGGGGAGCAGTGACTGGGGGGTGTGAGGGGGGCAGTGACTGGGGGGTGTGAGGGGGGCAGTGACTGGGGGGTGTGGGGGGGGGGCAGTGACTGGGGGGTGTGAGGGGGGGCAGTGACTGGGGGGTGTGGGGGGGGTGTGAGGGGGGGCAGTGACTGGGGGGTGTGAGGGGGGGCAGTGACTGGGGGGTGTGGGGGGGGTGTGAGGGGGGCAGTGACTGGGGGGTGTGAGGGGGGCAGTGACTGGGGGGTGTGGGGGTTGGGGGGGCAGTGACTGGGGGGTGTGAGGGGGGCAGTGACTGGGGGGTGTTGGGGGTGGGCAGTGTCTGGGGGGTGTGAGGGGGGGCAGTGACTGGGGGGTGTGAGGGGGGGCAGTGACTGGGGGGGTGTGGGGGGGGCAGTGACTGGGGGGTGTGGGGGGGGAGCAGTGACTGGGGGGTGTGAGGGGGGGCAGTGACTGGGGGGTGTGAGGGGGGGCAGTGACTGGGGGGTGTGGGGGGGGAGCAGTGACTGGGGGGGTGTGAGGGGGGGCCGTTACTGGGGGGTGTGAGGGGGGGCAGTGACTGGGGGGGTGTGACGACTGGGGGGTGTGGGGGGGGAGCAGTGACTGGGCGGTGTGAGGGGGGGCAGTGACTGGGGGGTGTGAGGGGGGGCAGTGACTGGGGGGTGTGAGGGGGGCAGTGACTGGGGGGTGTGAGGGGGGCAGTGACTGGGGGGGTGTGGGGGGGCAGTGACTGGGGGGTGTGGGGGGGGAGCAGTGACTGGGGGGTGTGGGGGGGTGTGAGGGGGGGCAGTGACTGGGGGGTGTGAGGGGGGGCAGTGACTGGGGGGTGTGGGGGGGCAGTGACTGGGGGGTGTGAGGGGGGCAGTGACTGGGGGGGGCAGTGACTGGGGGGTGTGGGGGGGGCAGTGACTGGGGGGGGTGTGGGGGGGGGGCAGTGACTGGGGGGGGTGTGAGGGGGGGCAGTGACTGGGGGGTGTGGGGGGGGGGCAGTGACTGGGGTGTGTGGGGGGGGGCAGTGACTGGGGGGGTGTGGGGGGGTGGCAGTGACTGGGGGTGTGTGGGGGAGGGCAGTGACTGCGGGGTGTGGGGGGGGAGAAGTGACTGGGGGGTGTGGGGGGGGAGAAGTGACTGGGGGGGTGTGGGGGGGAGCAGTGACTGGGGGGGTGTGAGGGGGTGTGGGGGGGGAGCAGTGACTGGGGGGTGTGGGGGGGAGGGCAGTGACTGGGGGGTATGGGGGGGGGCAGTGACTGGGGGGTGTGGGGGGGCAGTGACTGGGGTGTGTTGGGGGGGGCTGTGACTGGGGGGTGTGAGGGGGGGCAGTGACTGGGTGGTGTGAGGGGGGGCAGTGACTGGGGGGGTGTGGGGGGGGCAGTGACTGGGGGGTGTGAGGGGGGACAGTGACTGAGGGGGTGTGAGGGGGGCAGTGACTGGGGGGTGTTGGGGGTGGGCAGTGTCTGGGGGGTGGTGTGAGGGGGGGCAGTGACTGGGGGGTGTGAGGGGGGGCAGTGACTGGGGGGTGTGGGGGGGGGGCAGTGACTGGGGTGTGTGGGAGGGGGCAGTGACTGGGGGGTGGTGTGAGGGGGGGCAGTGACTGGGGGGTGTGGGGGGCGGCAGTGACTGGGGGGTGTGGGGGGGGGCAGTGACTGGGGGGTGTGAGGGGGGGCAGTGACTGGGGGGTGTGAGGGGGGCAGTGACTGGGGGGTGTGAGGGGGGGCAGTGACTGGGGGGTGTGAGGGGGGCAGTGACTGGGGGGTGTGGGGGGGGGCAGTGACTGGGGGGTGTGGGGGGGCAGTGACTGGGGGGTGTGGGGGGGGGCAGTGACTGGGGGGTGTGAGGGGGGGCAGTGACTGGGGGGTGTGGGGGGCAGTGACTGGGGGGTGTGAGGGGGAGCAGTGACTGGGGTGTGTGGGAGGGGTCAGTGACTGGGGGGTGGTGTGAGGGGGGGCAGTGACTGGGGGGTGTAGGGGGGGCAGTGACTGGGGGGTGTGGGGTGGGGCAGTGACTGGGGGGTGTGAGGGGGGGCAGTGACTGGGGGGTGTGAGGGGGGCAGTGACTGGGGGGTGTGGGGGGGGGCAGTGACTGGGGGGTGTGAGGGGGGGCAGTGACTGGGGGGTGTGGGCGGCAGTGACTGGGGGGTGTGAGGGGGTGTGAGGGGGGCAGTGACTGGGGGGTGTTGGGGGTGGGCAGTGTCTGGGGGGTGTGGGGGGGGGCAGTGACTGGGGGGTGTGAGGGGGGGCAGTGACTGGAGGGTGTGGGGGGGGTGTGAGGGGGGCAGTGACTGGGGGGTGTTGGGGGTGGGCAGTGTCTGGGGGGGGTGAGGGGGGGCAGTGACTGGGGGGTGTGAGGGGGTGTGAGGGGGGCAGTGACTGGGGGGTGTTGGGGGTGGGCAGTGACTGGGGGGGTGTGGGGGGGGCAGTGACTGGGGGGTGTGGGGGGGGGCAGTGACTGGGGGGTGTAGGGGAGGCAGTGACTGGGGGGGTGTGGGGGGGGCAGTGACTGGGGGGTGTGGGGGGGGCAGTGACTGGGGGGTGTGGGGGGGGGGCAGTGACTGGGGGGTGTGGGGGGGGGGCAGTGACTGGGGGGTGTGAGGGGGGGCAGTGACTGGGGGGGTGTGGGGGGGCAGTGACTGGGGTGTGTGGGGGGGGAGCAGTGACTGGGGGGTGTGAGGGGGGGCAGTGACTAGGGGGTGTGAGGGGGGGCAGTGACTGGGGGGTGTGGGGGGGGGCAGTGACTGGGGGGGGTGAGGGGGGGCAGTGACTGGGGGGTGTGAGGGGGGGCAGTGACTGGGGGGGGTGAGGGGGGGCAGTGACTGGGGGGTGTGAGGGGGGGGTGTGGGGGGGCAGTGACTGGGGGGTGTGGGGGGGAGCAGTGACTGGGGGGTGTGAGGGGGTGTGAGGGGGGGCAGTGACTGGGGGGGTGTGGGGGGGGGCAGTGACTGGGGGGTGTGGGGGGGGCAGTGACTGGGGGGTGTGAGGGGGGGCAGTGACTGGGGGGGTGTGGGGGGGGGCAGTGACTGGGGGGTGTGAGGGGGGCAGTGACTGGGGGGGTGTGGGGGGGGCAGTGACTGGGGGGGTGTGGGGGGGGGGCAGTGACTGGGGGGTGTGAGGGGGGCAGTGACTGGGGGGGTGTGAGGGGGCAGTGACTGGGGGGTGTGAGGGGGGCAGTGACTGGGGGGGTGTGGGGGGGGCAGTGACTGGGGGGTGTGAGGGGGGGCAGTGACTGGGGGGTGTGAGGGGGGCAGTGACTGGGGGGGTGTGGGGGCAGTGACTGGGGGGGCAGTGACGGGGTGTGAGGGGGGGCAGTGACTGGGGGGGTGTGGGGGGGGCAGTGACTGGGGGGTGTGGGGGGGTGTGAGGGGGGGCAGTGACTGGGGGGTGTGAGGGGGGGCAGTGACTGGGTGGTGTGGGGGGGCAGTGACTGGGGGGTGTGTGGGGGGGGGGCAGTGACTGGGGGGTGTGAGGGGGGCAGTGACTGGGGGGGGTGTGGGGGGGGGCAGTGACTGGGGGGTGTGAGGGGGGGCAGTGACTGGGGGGGGCAGTGACTGGGGGGGGTGTGGGGGGGGGGCAGTGACTGGGGGGTGTGGGGGGGGGCAGTGACTGGGGTGTGTGGGGGGGGGCAGTGACTGGGGGGGTGTGGGGGGGGGCAGTGACTGGGGGTGTGTGGGGGGGGGGCAGTGACTGGGGGGTGTGAGGGGGGGCAGTGACTGGGGGGTGTGGGGGGGAGCAGTGACTGGGGGGGTGTGAGGGGGTGTGGGGGGGGGAGCAGTGACTGGGGGGTGTGGGGGGGGCAGTGACTGGGGGGGTGTGGGGGGAGTGAGTGGGGGGGTGTGAGGGGGGGCAGTGACTGGGGGGGTGTGGGGGGGGGCAGTGACTGGGGGGTGTGGGGGGGGGACAGTGACTGGGGGGGTGTGGGGGGCAGTGACTGGGGGGTGTAGGGGAGGCAGTGACTGGGGGGGTGTGAGGGGGGGCAGTGACTGGGGGGTGTGAGGGGGGGCAGTGACTGGGGGGTGTGAGGGGGGGCAGTGACTGGGGGGTGTGGGGGGGGCAGTGACTGGGGGGTGTGGGGGGGCAGTGACTGGGGGGTGTGGGGGGGGAGCAGTGACTGGGGGGTGTGGGGGGGGCAGTGACTGGGGGGTGTGAGGGATTGCAGTGACTGGGGGGTGTGAGGGGGGGAGTGAGTGACTGGGGGGTGGTGTGAGGGGGGCAGTGACTGGGGGGTGTTGGGGGTGGGCAGTGTCTGGGGGGTGTGAGGGGGGGCAGTGACTGGGGGGTGTGAGGGGGGGCAGTGACTGGGGGGTGTGGGGGCGGGCAGTGACTGGGGGGTGTGGGGGGTGGGCAGTGTCTGGGGGGGGTGAGGGGGTGCAGTGACTGGGGGGTGTGAGGGGGCAGTGACTGGGGGGTGTGGGGGGGGGCAGTGACTGGGGGGTGTGAGGGGGTGTGAGGGGGGCAGTGACTGGGGGGTGTTGGGGGTGGGCAGTGTCTGGGGGGTGTGAGGGGGGCAGTGACTGGGGTGTGTGAGGGGGGGCAGTGACTGGGGGGTGTGGGGGGGGTCAGTGACTGGGGGGTGTGGGGGGGGCAGTGACTGGGGGGTGTGAGGGGGGGCAGTGACTGGGGGGTGTGGGGGGGGCAGTGACTGGGGGGTGTGGGGGGGGGAGCAGTGACTGGGGGGTGGTGTGAGGGGGGGCAGTGACTGGGGGGTGGTGTGAGGGGGGGCAGTGACTGGGGGGTGTGGGGGGGGGGGCAGTGACTGGGGGGTGTGGGGGGGGGCAGTGACTGGGGGGTGTGAGGGGGGGCAGTGACTGGGGGGTGTGGGGGGGGTGTGAGGGGGGCAGTGACTGGGGGGTGTGAGGGGGGGCAGTGACTGGGGGGTGTGGGGGGGGCAGTGACTGGGGGGTGTGGGGGGGCAGTGACTGGGGGGTGTGGGGGGGGGGCAGTGACTGGGGGGTGTGGGGGGGGCAGTGACTGGGGGGTGTGGGGGGGTGTGAGGGGGGGCAGTGACTGGGGGGTGTGGGGGGGGCAGTGTCTGGGGGGTGTGGGGGGGTGTGAGGGGGGGCAGTGACTGGGGGGGTGTGGGGGGGGGCAGTGACTGGGGGGTGTGAGGGGGGGGCAGTGACTGGGGGGTGTGGGGGGGGGGCAGTGACTGGGGGGTGTGGGGGGTGTGAGGGGGGGCAGTGACTGGGGGGTGTGAGGGGGGCAGTGACTGGGGGGTGTGGGGGGGGTGTGAGGGGGGCAGTGACTGGGGGGTGTGAGGGGGGGCAGTGACTGGGGGGTGTGAGGGGGGGCAGTGACTGGGGGGTGTGGGGGGGGGCAGTGACTGGGGGGTGTGGGGGGGGGGCAGTGACTGGGGGGTGTGGGGGGGGTGTGAGGGGGGCAGTGACTGGGGGGTGTGAGGGGGGCAGTGACTGGGGGGTGTGGGGGGGTGTGAGGGGGGCAGTGACTGGGGGGTGTGAGGGGGGGCAGTGACTGGGGGGTGTGAGGGGGGGCAGTGACTGGGGGGTGTGGGGGGGGCAGTGACTGGGGGGTGTGAGGGGGGGCAGTGACTGTGATATCGAGCACCAGCTGCTGCAATGCTCTCAGATGCTGCGGGTAGTTTGACACGGCCCGTGTCCCCACAGGTTGATAATCAGTAAGAAGGAGAGGATGCTTTCCAAAGGCTCCGGATTCCACCTGGACCTGCTGATCATTGTGGCGTCGGGAGGGGTGGCGGCTGTGTTCGGCTTGCCCTGGCTCGCTGCTGCCACGGTCAGAACCGTCACCCACGTAAACGCACTGACTGTCATGAGCAAGTCCGTGGCGCCCGGAGACAAGCCCAAGATCCAGGAGGTCAAGGAGCAGCGGGTGACCGGGTTGGTGGTAGCTGTCCTGGTGGGTAAGTGAACATCGCCATTCACTCGCTCTCCCTCCCTCCCTCCCTCACCACTCGCATTCCCTCACCACCCACTCCCTCACCACTCGCACTCCCTCACCACTCGCTCTCCCTCACCACTCGCTCTCCCTCACCACCCACTCTCTCACCACTCGCACTCCCTCACCACTCACTCTCCCTCACCACTCGCTCTCCCTCACCACTCGCTCTCCCTCACCACTCGCACTCCCTCACCACTCGCTCTCCCTCACCACTCGCACTCCCTCACCACTCGCACTCCCTCACCACTCGTACTCCCTCACCACTCGCTCTCCCTCACCACTCGCACTCCCTCACCACTCGCTCTCCCTCACCACTCGCACTCCCTCACCACTCGCTCTCCCTCACCACTCGTACTCCCTCACCACTCGCTCTCCCTCACCACTCGCACTCCCTCACCACTCGCTCTCCCTCACCACTCGCTCTCCCTCACCACTCGCTCTCTCTCACCACCCACTCCCTCACCACTCACTCTCCCTCACCACTCGCACTCCCTCACCACTCGCTCTCCCTCACCACTCGCTCTCTCTCACCACACTCCCTCACCACTCGCACTCCCTCACCACTCGCTCTCCCTCACCACTCGCTCTCTCTCACCACCCACTCCCTCACCACTCACTCTCCCTCACCACTCGCACTCCCTCACCACTCGCACTCCCTCACCACTCGCTCTCCCTCACCACTCGCTCTCCCTCACCACTCGCACTCCCTCACCACTCACTCTCCCTCACCACCCACTCCCTCACCACTCGCACTCCCTCACCACTCGCTCCTCACCACTCGTACTCCCTCACCACTCACTCCCTCACCACTCGCTCTCCCTCACCACTCGCTCTCCCTCACCACCCACTCCCTCACCACTCGCTCTCCCTCACCACTCGCACTCCCTCACCACTCGCTCTCCCTCACCACTCGCACTCCCTCACCACTTGTACTCCCTCACCACTCGCTCTCCCTCACCACCCACTCCCTCACCACTCGCTCTCCCTCACCACTCGCACTCCCTCACCACCCACTCCCTCACCACTCACACTCCCTCACCACCCACTCCCTCACCACTCGCACTCCCTCACCACTCGCACTCCCTCACCACTCGCACTCCCTCACCACTCGCTCTCCCTCACCACTCGCACTCCCTCACCACCCGCTCTCCCTCACCACTCGCTCTCCCTCACCACTCACTCTCCCTCACCACTCGCTCTCCCTCACCACTCGCACTCCCTCACCACTCGCACTCCCTCACCACTCGCACTCCCTCACCACTCGCACTCCCTCACCACTCGCACTCCCTCACCACTCGCTCTCCCTCACCACCCACTCTCCCTCACCACTCGCTCTCCCTCACCACTCGCACTCCCTCACCACTCACTCTCCCTCACCACTCGCCCTCCCTCCATCGTCACTCGCACTCCCTCACCACTCACTCTCCCTCACCACCCACTCTCCCTCACCACCCACTCTCCCTCACCACTCGCTCTCCCTCACCACTCGCACTCCCTCACCACTCACTCTCCCTCACCACTCGCCCTCCCTCCATCGTCACTCGCACTCCCTCACCACTCACTCTCCCTCACCACCCACTCTCCCTCACCACCCACTCTCCCTCACCACTCGCTCTCCCTCACCACTCGCACTCCCTCACCACTCGCTCTCCCTCACCACTCGCACTCCCTCACCACTTGTACTCCCTCACCACTCGCTCTCCCTCACCACCCACTCCCTCACCACTCGCTCTCCCTCACCACTCGCACTCCCTCACCACCCACTCCCTCACCACTCGCTCTCCCTCACCACTCGCATTCCCTCACCACCCACTCCCTCACCACTCGCACTCCCTCACCACTCGCACTCCCTCACCACTCGCACTCCCTCACCACTCGCTCTCCCTCACCACCCACTCTCCCTCACCACTCGCTCTCCCTCACCACTCACTCTCCCTCACCACTCGCTCTCCCTCACCACTCGCTCTCCCTCACCACCCGCTCTCCCTCACCACTCGCACTCCCTCACCACTCGCACTCCCTCACCACTCGCTCTCCCTCACCACCCGCTCTCCCTCACCACTCGCTCTCCCTCACCACTCGCACTCCCTCACCACTCACTCTCCCTCACCACTCGCTCTCCCTCACCACTCGCTCTCCCTCACCACTCGCTCTCCCTCACCACCCGCTCTCCCTCACCACTCGCACTCCCTCACCACTCGCACTCCCTCACCACTCGCACTCCCTCACCACTCGCTCTCCCTCACCACTCGCTCTCCCTCACCACCCGCTCTCCCTCACCACTCGCACTCCCTCACCACTCGCACTCCCTCACCACTCGCACTCCCTCACCACTCGCTCTCCCTCACCACCCACTCTCCCTCACCACTCGCTCTCCCTCACCACTCACTCTCCCTCACCACTCGCCCTCCCTCCATCGTCACTCGCACTCCCTCACCACTCACTCTCCCTCGCCACCCACTCTCCCTCACCACCCACTCTCCCTCACCACTCGCTCTCCCTCACCACTCACTCTCCCTCACCACTCGCTCTCCCTCACCACCCGCTCTCCCTCACCACTCGCTCTCCCTCACCACCCGCTCTCCCTCACCACTCGCACTCCCTCACCACTCGCACTCCCTCACCACTCGCACTCCCTCACCACTCGCTCTCCCTCACCACCCACTCTCCCTCACCACTCGCTCTCCCTCACCACTCGCACTCCCTCACCACTCACTCTCCCTCACCACTCGCTCTCCCTCCATCGTCACTCGCACTCCCTCACCACTCACTCTCCCTCACCACCCACTCTCCCTCACCACCCACTCTCCCTCACCACTCGCTCTCCCTCACCACTCGCACTCCCTCACCACTCGCACTCCCTCACCACTCGCTCTCCCTCACCACCCACTCTCCCTCACCACCCACTCCCTCACCACTCGCACTCCCTCACCACTCGCACTCCCTCACCACTCGCTCTCCCTCACCACCCACTCTCCCTCACCACTCGCTCTCCCTTACCACTCGCACTCCCTCACCACTCGCACTCCCTCACCACTCGCTCTCCCTCACCACTCGCTCTCCCTCACCACCCACTCCCTCACCACTCACTCTCCCTCACCACTCGCACTCCCTCACCACTCGCTCTCCCTCACCACTCGCTCTCCCTCACCACTCGCTCTCCCTCACCACTCGCACTCCCTCACCACTCGCACTCCCTCACCACTCGCACTCCCTCACCACTCGCACTCCCTCACCACTCGCACTCCCTCACCACTCGCTCTCCCTCACCACCCTCTCCCTCACCACCCACTCCCTCACCACTCGCACTCCCTCACCACTCGCACTCCCTCACCACTCGCTCTCCCTCACCACTCGCTCTCCCTCACCACTCGCTCTCCCTCACCACTCGCTCTCCCTCACCACTCGCACTCCCTCACCACTCGCACTCCCTCACCACTCACTCTCCCTCACCACTCGCTCTCCCTCACCACTCGCTCTCCCTCACCACTCGCTCTCCCTCACCACCCACTCCCTCACCACTCGCACTCCCTCACCACCCACTCCCTCACCACTCGCACTCCCTCACCACCCACTCCCTCACCACTCACTCTCCCTCACCACCCACTCCCTCACCACTCGCACTCCCTCACCACTCGCTCTCCCTCACCACTCGCACTCCCTCACCACTCGCACTCCCTCACCACTCGCACTCCCTCACCACTCGCACTCCCTCACCACTCGCACTCCCTCACCACTCGCACTCCCTCACCACTCGTACTCCCTCACCACTCGCACTCCCTCACCACTCGCACTCCCTCACCACTCGCTCTCCCTCACCACTCGCTCTCCCTCACCACCCACTCCCTCACCTCGCTCTCCCTCACCACTCGCTCTCCCTCACCACTCTCACTCCCTCACCACTCGCTCTCCCTCACCACTCGCTCTCCCTCACCACTCGCTCTCCCTCACCACTCTCACTCCCTCACCACTCGCTCTCCCTCACCACTCGCACTCCCTCACCACTCGCTCTCCCTCACCACTCGCTCTCCCTCACCACTCGCTCTCCCTCACCACTCGCTCTCCCTCACCACTCGCTCTCCCTCACCACTCGCTCTCCCTCACCACTCGCACTCCGTCACCACCCACTCCCTCACCACTCGCTCTCCCTCACCACTCTCACTCCCTCACCACTCTCACTCCCTCACCACTCGCTCTCCCTCACCACTCTCACTCCCTCACCACTCTCACTCCCTCACCACTCGCACTCCCTCACCACTCACTCTCCCTCACCACTCACTCTCCCTCACCACTCACTCTCCCTCACCACTCGCACTCCCTCACCACTCACTCTCCCTCACCACTCTCACTCCCTCACCACTCGCACTCCCTCACCACTCACTCTCCCTCACCACTCGCTCTCCCTCACCACTCGCACTCCCTCACCACTCGCACTCCCTCACCACTCGCACTCCCTCACCACTCGCTCTCCCTCACCACTCGCTCTCCCTCACCACTCGCACTCCCTCACCACTCGCTCTCCCTCACCACTCGCTCTCCCTCACCACCCACTCCCTCACCACCCACTCCCTCACCTCGCACTCCCTCACCACTCGCTCTCCCTCACCACTCGCTCTCCCTCACCACTCGCGCTCCCTCACCACTCTCACTCCCTCACCACTCGCACTCCCTCACCACTCGCTCTCCCTCACCACCCACTCCCTCACCACTCGCACTCCCTCACCACTCGCACTCCCTCACCACTCGCACTCCCTCACCACTCTCACTCCCTCACCACTCGCACTCCCTCACCACTCGCTCTCCCTCACCACCCACTCCCTCACCTCGCACTCCCTCACCACTCGCTCTCCCTCACCACTCGCTCTCCCTCACCACTCGCTCTCCCTCACCACTCGCTCTCCCTCACCACTCGCTCTCCCTCACCACTCGCTCTCCCTCACCACTCGCTCTCCCTCACCACTCGCTCTCCCTCACCACTCGCTCTCCCTCACCACTCGCTCTCCCTCACCACTCGCTCTCCCTCACCACTCGCTCTCCCTCACCACTCGCTCTCCCTCACCACCCGCTCTCCCTCACCACTCGCTCTCCCTCACCACTCGCACTCCGTCACCACCCACTCCCTCACCACTCGCTCTCCCTCACCACTCGCACTCCCTCACCACTCGCACTCCCTCACCACCCACTCCCTCACCACCCACTCCCTCACCACTCGCTCTCCCTCACCACTCGCTCTCCCTCACCACTCGCACTCCCTCACCACTCGCTCTCCCTCACCACTCGCACTCCCTCACCACTCGCACTCCCTCACCACTCGCACTCCCTCACCACCCACTCCCCCCCTCCCCCTTGCTTCCCCCTCGCCGCCCCCTCTCCCTCGCCACTCACTCTCTGTGTCTACATCATAGAAACTTTTAGCGTAGGAGGCCATTCGGCCCATGGTGCCTGTGCCAGCTCGTTGAGCGATCCGATTAGTCCCACTCCCCGCTCTTTCCCCGTAGCCCTGTAAATGTTTCCCCTTCAAGTATTTATCCACTTCCCTTTTGAAAGCTACGATTGAATCTGCTCCCACTGTCCTTGAAAGGGATGTATATTCTTTCATTCTCTTTTTCTAATTTCTTTCTTCTTTCATTTCTGTCTGACTGTCATTTCTGTCTGGTCTGGTCCGTTTTCCTTTTTCTTTTCCTTGTTTTGTTGTGAACAATATGGGCCTTCTGTTTTCTAGGCCTGTCCATTGTAATTGGCGACCTCCTGCGAAAGATCCCATTGGCTGTGCTGTTTGGGATCTTCCTGTACATGGGCGTCACCTCACTGAACGGCATCGAGATGTATGAGCGAATGCAGCTTCTCCTGATGCCTTCAAAGCACCATCCAGATCATGTGTACGTCCGGAAGGTGAGTCAAACCCTCGGGGTAACTCTGGGGCAGATGGGGAGGGTGTGGGTGAGGGCGGGTAGATGGGGGGGGGCGGCGAGTTTGGGGGGGGCGACGCGCAGGGGAGTGGTGGGTGGGCGAGGCACGGGGGGGGGGGTGAGGCTGGGGGAGGTTTTGTGAGGGGCGAGGCGTGGGGGAGTGGTGGGTGGGCGAGGCGCGGGGGTCTGGGGGCGAGACTGGGGGTGGGTGAGGGGCGCCAGGGTGTGTGAGGCGGGCGGGGGGGCGGGGGTAGGTGTGTCCGAGGTGGGTGATGGGTGTCTGTATTCGGCCCGGGAGGTGTGTAATGGTGTTGCCTCCGTTTTCAGGTGAAGACCCTTCGGATGCACTTGTTCACCATCATCCAGCTCTTCTGCCTGGGGGTTCTCTGGGCTGTCATGTCCTCCGCTGCCTCTCTCGCCTTCCCCTTCGTGCTCATCTTGACTGTTCCTTTGAAGGTTTTCGCGCTCACCAGAATCTTCACGGATCGAGAGACTAAATGTGTAAGTGTTGTTCGGGAGAGATCGAGCTTTGGCACTCGAGCAATCCTTCACTGTGGGAATCCATGTCACCCTGCTCCATACACTAAATGGCCAGTGCGAAGTAACTGTTATCCAAGCTCCCAGCCCTGCATTCACCACCCGCCCAACATCTACCCTGTCAAGCCCCTTAAGGATTTTATATGTTTCAATGAGATCACACCTCATTCTTCTGACCTCTGGAGAATATAGGCTTAGTCTGCTCAATCCTCATAGGACAATTCCACCCCCATTCCAGGAATCAGTCTGGTTGCACGCCCTCTATGGCAAGTATAATGATTTAGATGAGGGGATTAAATGTAGTATCTCCAAATTTGCGGATAACACTAAGTTGGGTGGCAGTGTGAGCTGCGAGAAGGATGCTATGAGGCTGCAGAGAGACTTGGATAGGTTAGGTGAGTGGGCAAATGCATGGCAGATGAAGTATAATGTGGATAAATGTGAGGTTATCCACTTTGGTTGTAAAAACAGAGAGAGACAGACTATTATCTGAATGGTGACAGATTAGGAAAAGGGGAGTTGCAATGAGACCTGGGTGTCATGGTACATCAGTCATTGAAGGTTGGCATGCAGGTACAGCAGGCGGTTAAGAAGGCAAATGGCATGTTGGCCTTCATAGCGAGGGGATTTGAGTACAGGGGCAGGGAGGTGTTTCTACAGTTGTACAGGGCCTTGGTGAGGCCACACCTGGAGTATTGCATACAGTTTTGGTCTCCTAACTTGAGAAAGGACATTCTTGCTATTGAGGGAGTGCAGCGAAGGTTCACCAGACTGATTCCCGGGATGGCGGGACTGACATATCAAGAAAGACTGGATCAACTGGGCTTGTATTCACTGGAGTTCAGAAGAATGAGAGGGGACCTCATAGAAACGTTTAAAATTCTGATGGGTTTAGACAGGTTAGATGCAGGAAGAATGTTCCCAATGTTGGGGAAGTCCAGAACCAGGGGACAGTCTAAGGATAAGGGGTAAGCCATTTAGGACCGAGATGAAAAACTTCTTCACCCAGAGAGTGGTTAACCTGTGGAATTCTCTACCACAGAAAGTAGTTGAGGCCAATTCACTAAATATATTCAAAAAGGAGTTAGATGTCGTCCTTACTACTCGGGGGATCAAGGGGTATGGTGAGAAAGCAGGAATGGGGTACTGAAGTTGCATGTTCTGTCATGAACTCATTGAATGGCGGTGCAGGCTCGAAGGGCAGAATGGCCTACTCCACCTATTTTCTATATTTCTATATCCTTCCTTAGGTAAGGTGACCAAAAGGCTTTTGATAAGGTCCCACATGGCAGACTGGTCACGAAAGTAAAAGCCCATGGGATCCAGGGCAAAGTGGCAAGTTGGATCCAAAATTGGCTCAGAGGCAGGAAGCAAAGGGTAATGTTTGCTGGGTGTTTTTCAGACTGGAAGGCTGTATCCAGTGGGGTTCTGCAGGACTCAGTTCTAGGTCACTTTTTGTGGTATATATCATTGATTTAGACTTGAATCTAGGGGGTATGATTAAGAAGTTTGCAGATGATACTAACATTGGCCGTGTGGTTGATAATGAAGAAGAAAGCTGCGGACTGCAGGAAGATATCGATGAACTGGTCAGGTGGGCAGAACAGTGGCAAATGGAATTCAATCTGGAGAAGTGTGAGGTGATGCATTTGGGGAGGGCTAACAAGGCAAGGGAATACACATTAAATGGTAGGACACTGAGAAGTGTAGAGGAACAGAGGGACCTGGGAGTGCAGGTCCACAGATCCCTGAAGATAGCAGGCCAGGTAGATAAGGTGGTTAAGAAGGAACACGGAATACTTGTCTTTATTAGCTGAGGCGTAGAATACAAGAGCAGGGAGGTTATGCTTGAACTGTATAAAACACTAGTTAGGCCACAGCTGGAGTACTGCGGGCAGTTCTGGTCACCACATTACAGGAAGGATGTGATTGCACTGGAGAGGGTACAGAGGAGATTTACGAGGATGTTGCCTGGACTGGAGAATTTTAGCTATGAGGAAAGATTGGGATAGACTGGAGTTATTTTCTTTGGAACAGAGGAAACTGAGGGGAGACCTAATTGAGGTATATAAAATTATGAGGGGCCTAGAAAGGGTGGATAGAAAGGATCTTTTTTCCCTTAGCAGAGGGGTCAATAACCAGGGGGCATAGATTTAAAATAATTGATAGGAGGTTTAGAGGGGATTTGAGAGGAAATTTCTTCACTCAGAGCGTGGTTGGGGGTCTGGAACTCACTGCATGAAATGTCTGATAGAAACCCTCACCACATTGAAAAAGTACTTGGATGTGCACTTGAAGTGCCGTAACCTACAGAGCTACAGATCAAGAACTGGAAAGTGGGATTAGGCTGGGTAGCTCTTGGTCGGCCGGCACGGACATGATGGGCCGAATGGCCTCCTTCCGTGCTGTAAATTTCTGTGATTCTATGAGAAGGATGGTCTCTATGTTAGTGTCAAAGAAGTCCATGAGCTCCTCGCACATGTTGGAGGAGACAGGGGAGAGGGGTTTAAGAAGACTATATGTTGTGGTGAAAAGAACCTGGGGGTTATCTTTGCATTCCAGGAAGATCCTGGAATAGTGAGCAGTTTTGGCAGAGCAGGACTCGATCGTGCTTTAACTGGTCCGGCCAGATCTGGCGATGAATGACTCAACTAGTTGTTCACCATAACCGTTCAAGTCTACATCCCTTGGACTTGAGATGGCAGACATGAGGGCTATAGTAGGTGGAATGACCAGGTTCATAAGAACATAAGAATTAGGAACAGGAGTAGGCCATCTAGCCCCTCGAGCCTGCTCCGCCATTCAACAAGATCATGGCTGATCTGGCCGTGGACTCAGCTCCACTTACCCGCCCGCTCCCCGTAACCCTTAATTCCCTTATTGGTTAAAAATCTATCTATTTGTGACTTGAATACATTCAATGAGCTAGCCTCAACTGCTTCCCTGGGCAGAGGATTCCACAGATTCACAACCCTCTGGGAGAAGAAATTCCTTCTCAACTCGGTTTTAAATTGGCTCAGAGAGAGTAATGGTTTTAGTGGAGACAAGAGCATCGCAGGTGGATGAATCCCCCTCGGCTCTCTAATGCCCAGTCCACACAGTCCCTCCGGAGCTCTCTAATATGTCCAATCCATATAATCCCCCTCGGCTCTCTAATGCCCAATCTATACAATCCCCCTCGGCTCTCTAATGCCCAGTCCATACAATCCCCCTCAGCTCTCTAATGTCCAATCCATATAATCCCCCTCGGCTCTCTAATGCCCAGTCCATATAATCCCCCTCGGCTCTCTAATGCCCAGTCCATACAACCCCCCTCGGCTCTCTAATGCCCAATCCATACAACCCCCCTCGGCTCTCTAATGCCCAGTCCATACAGTCCCTCCAGGGCTCTCTAATGCCCAGTCCATACAGTCCCTCTGGAGCTCTCTAATGCCCAGTCCATACAGTCCCTCCAGGGCTCTCTAATGCCCAGTCCATACAATCCCCCTTGGCTCTCTAATGCCCAGTCCATACAATCCCCCTCGGCTCTCTAATGCCCAGTCCATACAGTCCCTCCAGGGCTCTCTAATGCCCAGTCCATACAGTCCCTCTGGAGCTCTCTAATGCCCAGTCCATACAGTCCCTCCAGGGCTCTCTAATGCCCAGTCCATACAATCCCCCTTGGCTCTCTAATGCCCAGTCCATACAATCCCCCTCGGCTCTCTAATGCCCAGTCCATACAGTCCCTCCAGGGCTCTCTAATGCCCAGTCCATACAATCCCCCTTCGGCTCTCTAATGCCCAGTCCATATAATCCCCCTCGGCTCTCTAATGCCCAGTCCATACAACCCCCCTCGGCTCTCTAATGCCCAATCCATACAACCCCCCTCGGCTCTCTAATGCCCAGTCCATACAGTCCCTCCAGGGCTCTCTAATGCCCAGTCCATACAGTCCCTCTGGAGCTCTCTAATGCCCAGTCCATACAGTCCCTCCAGGGCTCTCTAATGCCCAGTCCATACAATCCCCCTTGGCTCTCTAATGCCCAGTCCATACAATCCCCCTCGGCTCTCTAATGCCCAGTCCATACAGTCCCTCCAGGGCTCTCTAATGCCCAGTCCATACAGTCCCTCTGGAGCTCTCTAATGCCCAGTCCATACAGTCCCTCCAGGGCTCTCTAATGCCCAGTCCATACAATCCCCCTTGGCTCTCTAATGCCCAGTCCATACAATCCCCCTCGGCTCTCTAATGCCCAGTCCATACAACCCCCTTCGGCTCTCTAATGCCCAGTCCATACAACCTCCCTCGGCTCTCTAATGCCCAGTCCATACAGTCCCTCTGGAGCTCTCTAATGCCCAGTCCATACAACCCCCCTCGGCTCTCTAATGCCCAGTCCATACAATCCCCCTCGGCTCTCTAATGCCCAGTCCATACAACCCCCCTCGGCTCTCTAATGCCCAGTCCATACAACCCCCCTCGGCTCTCTAATGCCCAGTCCATACAACCCCCCTCGGCTCTCTAATGCCCAGTCCATACAGTCCCTCCAGGGCTCTCTAATGCCCAGTCCATACAACCCCCCTTGCCTGTGCAGTGGCCTGCGTTATGTTTGCTGTCAGTGTCATTGCACTGCTGCTTACCTTTTTGCCAACTCGTGTTCTCTTCCTGCAGCTCGATGCTGACGATGCCCAGCCCACCTTTGATGAGAAGGAGGGTCTGGATGAGTACGATGAGCTTTCGATGCCAGTGTGAGTGGGCACTGAGGCCTTAAAACAAACTGTAAACCCATCATGTCGCTGGTTGTGGGACGGAGGAGCTGGACGGAGGGCAGCAGCCAATCCTGGTGCCTAATCAGCATCTGTCAGTATCATCACCTGTCACCAAGGTCCAGCTTGGCCAACATCTGTCAGTATCAGCATCTACCTTGATCTACTTGCCTTCAGTGAGAGAAGATGGGCGAGTTGGGACCAAACGCTGGCATTAGTACCAATAGAAACCAAAGTCTACAGATCGGCCATGGATTTAGGGTCCGGTACTGTCAGTGTCATCAAAAGAGAAAAACTACGGACGAAGCCATGCCAGTGTTCCAGAAACTTCTGTGAAGGTCTTTAAGATACCAGAGCCTGTCCACTCTCTAACTTCCTTCAGTGTAGGCTGGTAGAGAGTTGAGCTGATGGTGGCTCAAGGCCCTTTACTGTCCCATTAAAGACTCAAGTGCTTGGAAGCGCCTGCTCCCCTCTCCCCCACACACTGAGTGGGCACCATTCTACCATCCAGGTATTGTCAGTCTGACCCCCCCCCCAAACAAAGTTCCTCATTCAGGAACCAGCCAATCCCAAGACTCAAGAGGCCAAACCTAAACATGGGTCAATGACAAAAGCTGGTGTCGGACTGGTTACTAACTTATTAAACCCCTTAATGCCTCCACATCACGTCTCCAGCCTTGAGGATTTACTATTTCCGACAATCCGTCCTGGTTTACTGTTTGCAAACTTCCCACTGGGAATCTGCACTGCCTGCTCAAACACCAACTGAGCGGCTGCCCTGCCAATTGTAGCCACCTCCCTCGGGGACTGAAGCTGCCCACTTGGGGCGAGCTCCAGGCCCTGCGGACAGCAGGCTCTGCTACTTGTCTCGAGGTCCTGGTTTCAGATCTTGTGTTACACATGTCTTGTGAGAGCACCTCCTCAGCTCCCTGGAAGGGTTGGAGGTGAAATGAGTTGGGCCGTTTCAACACAGTTCCTGGAGTGACCGGATCCACATATCTATACCAATTGGCATCATAACAGCAAAGTACAGGGAGCTTTACTCTGCATCTAACCCCCTGTACCTGCCCTGGGAGTGTTTGATGGGACAGTGTAGAGGGAGCTTTACTCTGTATCTAACCCCGTGCTGTACCTGCCCTGGGAGTGTTTGATGGGACAGTGTAGAGGGAGCTTTACTCTGTATCTAACCCCCTGTACCTGCCCTGGGAGTGTTTGATGGGACAGTGTAGAGGGAGCTTTACTCTGTATCTAACCCCTTGTACCTGCCCTGGGAGTGTTTGATGGGACAGTGTAGAGGGAGCTTTACTCTGTATCTAACCCCGTGCTGTACCTGCCCTGGGGGTATTTGATGGGACAGTGTAGAGGGAGCTTTACTCTGTATCTAACCCCGTGCTGTACCTGCCCTGGGAGTGTTTGATGGGACAGTGTAGAGGGAGCTTTACTCTGTATCTAACCCCGTGCTGTACCTGCCCTGGGAGTGTTTGATGGGACAGTGTAGAGGGAGCTTTACTCTGTATCTAACCCCGTGCTGTACCTGCCCTGGGAGTGTTTGATGGACAGTGTAGAGGGAGCTTTACTCTGTATCTAACCCCGTGCTGTACCTGCCCTGGGGGTGTTTGATGGGACAGTGTAGAGGGAGCTTTACTCTGTATCTAACCCCCTGTACCTGCCCTGGGAGTGTTTGATGGGACAGTCATACCTGTAACGTGCCTCATCTCAATGAAGACACAATCCACAAAAAAAAGTAAAAAGTAAGAAAAAATCTTGATTGGCAATGGTTGCTTCAAATCTCGACAAAAATCTGTTTGATTTGCTTAATGAGTGAAGTTAATGAAGATGACAATCTTTGTCCCGGGACCTCTCGCTGGGTTTGAGGAGCCAGTGAGGATTCGGGATGGCCTTATTGAATGTCCGGACCCAAAGATGTGTTACATATTGACCAGAGTGACCTCACTGCGGGAACGAAATCCAGCCCCTTTGATTGGTGCAGTTGAAAGGCAAACCATCGAAACAGATTTTTGGAACCACAAAAAAAAAATCTACACATCAATTTAATAGTTTGCATTCAAAATCTGCCAATCAGCAACCAAGGACCAGTGATCCAGCCACTCGATTGCATGAATTCACATGCAAGCCTTTTATTTTCGTGGCCTGGCACTTTGCCCTCGTGACCTCCAGTGAGGATTCCTGATTGTGCCGGTCAGTGCGATGGTCACCGTGCCGGTCAGTGCGATGGTCACCGTGCCGGTCAGTGAGATGGTCACCGTGCTGGTCAGTGTGATCAGTGCGATGGTCACCGTGCCGGTCAGTGCGATGGTCACCGTGCCGGTCAGTGAGATGGTCACCGTGCTGGTCAGTGTGATCAGTGCGATGGTCACCGTGCCGGTCAGTGAGATGGTCACCGTGCCGGTCAGTGAGATGGCCAACGTGCCGGTCAGTGAGATGGTCACCGTGCCGGTCAGTGAGATGGTCAGTGTGCTGTCAGCTGCCGTGTTCGAGTTTCCTGCAGCGGATCACCACAGCTTTACATCACTGTACTGCATTCCCCTCCCCTCCACTCCCTATCCCCGTGTCCCCACAGCTCAGCCACAGCTTATGATATTTTGTATTTATACAAACCAATGTCAATGACTTCAGATTTCTAATTAAAATGCAAAGTGATCTTTCTGTTATACTGTATATGTGTACTGTAGGTGTTCACCACGAGTGACTTCTGTATAAAAGTGATTTTGTAGTAGAAACAAAATGTGCATCATTAATGAAAAGTTGCATTTTTAGAGCGGAGCAAGAGTCCACCATGTGAGTGTTTGTGTGTGTGTGTGTGTGTGTGTACAGGTCTGTCGCTGTATAACACTAGGGTACAGTACTGGTGGGTACAGGTCTGTCACTGTGTAACACTGGGGTACAGTACTGGTGGGTACAGGTCTGTCACTGTATAACACTGGGGTACAGTACTGGTGGGTACAGGTCTGTCACTGTATAACACTGGGGTACAATACTGGTGGGTACAGGTCTGTCGCTGTATAACACTGGGGTACAATACTGGTGGGTACAGGTCTGTCACTGTATAACACTGGGGAAGAAGTACTGGTGGGTACAGGTCTGTCACTGTATAACACTGGGGTACAGTACTGGTGGGTACAGGTCTGTCACTGTATAACACTGGGGTACAGTACTGGTGGGTACAGGTCTGTCGCTGTATAACACGGGTACAGTACTTGTGGGTACAGGTCTGTCACTGTATAACACTGGGGTACAGTACTGGTGGGTACAGGTCTGTCACTTTATAACACTGCGGTACAGTACTGGTGGGTACAGGTCTGTCACTGTATAACACTGGGGTACAGTACTGGTGGGTACAGGTCTGTCACTGTATAACACTGTGGTACAGTACTGGTGGGTACAGGCCTGTCATTGTATAACACTGGGGTACAGTACTGGTGGGTACAGGTCTGTCACTGTATAACACTGGTGTACAGTACTGGTGGGTACAGGTCTGTCACATGTATAACACTGGGGTACAGTACTGGTGGGTACAGGTCTGTCACTGTATAACACTGGGGTACAGCACAGGGGGTACAGGTCTGTCATTGTATAACACTGGGGTACAGTACAGGGGGTACAGGTCTGTCATTGTATAACACTGGGGTACAGTACTGGGGGTACAGGTCTGTCACTATATAACACTGGGGTACAGTACTGGGTACAGGTCTGTCACTATATAACACTGGGGTACAGTACTGGTGGGTACAGGTCTATCACTGTATAACACTGGTGTACAGTACTGGTGGGTACAGGTCTGTCACTATATAACACTGGGGTACAGTACTGGGGGTACAGGTCTGTCACTATATCACTGGTGTACAGTACTGGTGGGTACATGTCTGTCACTGTATAACACTGGGGTACAGTACTGGTGGGTACAGGTCTGTCATTGTATAACACTGGGGTACAGTACTGGTGGGTACAGGCCTGTCACTGTATAACACTGGGGTACAGTACTGGTGTGTACAGATCTGCCACTCTAGAACACTGGGGTACAGTACTAGTGTGTACAGGTCTGTCACTGTATAACACTGGGGTACAGTACTGGTGGGTACAGGCCTGTCACTGTATAACACTGGGGTACAGTACTGGGGGTACAGGTCTGTCACTATAACACTGGGTTACAGTACTGGGGGTACAGGTCTGTCACTGTATAACACTGGGGTACAGTACTGGGGGTACAGGTCTGTCACTATAACACTGGGTTACAGTACTGGGGGTACAGGTCTGTCACTATAACACTGGGGTACAGTACTGGTGGGTACAGGTCTGTCACTATATAACACTGGGGTACAGTACTGGGGGTACAGGTCTGTCACTATAACACTGGGTACAGGTCTGGGAACACCAACAATCTTGCACAGGGCCAAAAGCCTGTGGTTCCTGCACAGTGGCCGGTTGTGTTCTGGAGATGAGTACTGTGGTATTGGTGGACTAGTCATGGGAGGCGTGAGGTTGAAAGTGTCCCCTAAAACCAGGGAGCTTCGGAAAGAGCTTAATATCCAACTGGTGTCCGGTTGTGTGGGACGGTGAGGATTCGGGAGCAGGGTGAGAGAGAAACCAGCT
This sequence comes from Pristiophorus japonicus, assembly GCF_044704955.1. Lineage (NCBI taxonomy): Eukaryota > Metazoa > Chordata > Chondrichthyes > Pristiophoridae > Pristiophorus > Pristiophorus japonicus. Next base: position 544,070,539 of record NC_091977.1, read on the forward strand.
GTCAAACTCCACAAGCTGTGTTTCACCAGAATGATACCAGAGATAAAAGGGTTAAAACATGAGGGCTGGTTGCAGAGACTAGGCCTGTATTCCCTTGAGTATCAAAGATTAAGGGGTGATCTAATTGAGATGTTCAAAATGATTGAAGGATTTGATCGGGTGGATAGAGGGAGTCTATTTCCTCTGGTGGGGCCAGTCTCGAACATTAAAATTAGAGCCCGGCCGTTCAGGGTGATGTCAGGAAGCACTTCTTCACACAAAGGGCAGTGGGAATCTGGAACTCTCTCCCCCCAAAAAAGCTACTCAGGCTGGGGCTCAATTGAAAATTTCAAAACTGAGATTGTTCGAGTTTTGTTGGTTCAGGGTATAAGGGTTACAGAACGGAGGTGGGTGGGTCGGGTTAAGGTACAGCTCAGACATGATCTGGTTGAATGGCGGAACAAGCTCGAGGGGCTGAATGGCCTCCTGTTCCTATTTTCCAAGCTTTGTGATGGAGGGCGGCCGTGGGTGCGAGCGAGCTTGTTACAGTGCGTGACCGGGGCGCAGGACAGTTGCTAGCAACAGTGAGCGACTTTAGGAGAGAACGGGATGGAAACAAGAATACTAAAATACTTGTCCCTACCTCCCCCATGCTGGGGGTTGGGTGAGTGTACGTGACTGCTGTCAGTGACCAGATCTCCCAATCCTGTACCTGGGTTCAGGGTCAGTCGTGCTGACATTCCGGGGCTGAGTCCCTTCCCAACCGAAGGGAGAGAGATGAAAATACGCACCTGGGAAAAGGAAGGATTTGCCCTTCTCCCTGTACGATTAAAGGTTCTTGGGTGTCTATCAAATGCAGTCTGCTTTTAACCGTCTATGCTCAAGAGTCAAGTGAGTAAATCAGCTCAAGGTCTCACTAACAGGGGTTTGGGGGAAATTAAAAATAACATATACCCAGGGTTACTGCAGGGGTATGGTTCCCTCCCTGAAAAATCCTCTTCCCAATCACTGTTTGAGCCAGAATTGATTATCTTGATGTTTGATTCAGTAATTCTGTTCTACCTCTAGATGTCCTGCTTTCCTCCAGCTCTGCCTCTCGTGTATCCCGTTCTCGATCGTACCACCATTAGCGGCCGTACCTTCAGCCATCTTGGCCCCATGCTCTGGTATTCATTCTCTCCTTAAAAGCCTCCACCTCTCCCTCTCCACGTTTAGATATTTAACAGACCCCAGCAACAGTAAACAGCTCACCCATCTCCCCCTGTGCTCACTGACCTACATTAGCTTCCGGTTAAGCAACGCCTCGATTTCAAAATTCTCATCCTTAGTTTCAAATCCCTCCATGGCCCTCGCCCCTCCCTATCTCTGTAATCTCCTCCAGCCCCACAATCCCCGAGATATCTGCACTCCTCTAATTCTGCCCTGTTGACCATCCCTGATTATAATCGCTCCACCATCGGTGGCCGTACCTTCTGTTGCCTGGGCCCCAAGCTCTGGAACGCACTCCCTAAACCTCGCCGCCTCTCTACCTCTCTTTCCTCCTTCAAGACGCTCCTTAAAACCGACCTCTTTGACCAAGCTTTTGGTCACCTGCACTAATTTCTACTTATGTGGCTCGGTGTCAAATTTTTTATCTCATAATACTCCTGTGAAGTATCTTGGGACGTTTCATTACGTTAAAGGCGCTATATAAATACAGGTTGTTGTTGTTGAGACACTCCTTAAAACCTAACTCTGATCAAACTTTTGGTTACGCCCTCCTAAAATCTCCCACTTTGGCTCTGAGTTTTTCTCAGTCTGATAATGCTTCTGTGAAGTGCTTTGGGATAAGATTAGGGCACTATATAAATTCAAGTTGTTTGTAAATAGGATATGGTCTGACCACTGAATGTGCCTGCTGCCAGCTAGTGGTGGAAAATCATTGCTGCGGTGAGTTTTATTATTATTATTGGTGAGGTTGTCCCAATTTCGACCCCTGAGGTCCTTCCTTCGGTTAAAGCTCGACTTACGGTCGTAACTGCGTGAAGTACCTCCGATAAACCGAGGTTTGTGAGCAGGAATGTGGAGAGATCCCAAAATAGGAGCAACTGGTACTGAGGGAGCGCTGCACTGTCAGAAGTGTGCTGCCTTACGGATGAGATGTTAAACTGAGGCCCCGTCTGCCCTCGCAGGTGGATCTAAAAGAACCCACAGTCACTATTCGAAGAGAAGCAGGGGAGATCTCTCCTGGGACCAATATTTATCCCTCAACCAACATCACTAAAACAGATTATCTGCTCATTTTCAGTTTGCTGTTTGTGGAAGCTTACTGTGCACACATTGCTGCCCCATCTCCTACAACAGTGACTACAATTCACAAGTACTTCATTGGCTGTAAACACTTTGGGATGTCCTGAGGTCGGAGATCTGCTGTATAAATACGTTTGCCTTAACCCTGCAGAAGATTGCAGACTCAGTGACAACAATTCTCATCCAAAGGGTAACTTGTCACTGGTCAAGCTGTGAGATACAAGTCAGATTCTGTTACTGCTTCAGGATTTTGAATCAAACTCATTGTAATTAATAAATCGTACGTAAAAGCCAATACTTGTGTGCGTTGTTTTATTCAAGCATCACTGTGAAAATGAAAGTGGAGTAGAATGATCTGTATTTGCCGGCCCACCTCAGTCATTGAAAGTTGGCATGCAGGTACAGCAGGCAGTGAAGAAGGCAAATGGTATGTTGGCCTTCATAGCTAAGGGATTTGAGTATAGGAGCAGGGAGGTCTTACTGCAGTTGTACAGGGCCTTGGTGAGGCCTCACCTGGAATATTGTGTTCAGTTTTGGTCTCCTAATCTGAGGAAGGATGTTCTTGCTATTGAGGGAGTGCAGCGAAGGCTCACCAGACTGATTCCTGGGATGGCAGGAATGACATGAGGAGAGACTGGATCAACTGGGCCTTTATACACTGGAGTTTAGAAGGATGAGAGGGGATCTCATAGAAAGGTATAAGATTCTGATGGGATTGGACAGGTTAGATGCAGGAAGAATGTTCCTGATGTTGGGGAAGTCCAGAACCAGGGGTCACAGTCTTAGGATAAGGGGTAAGCCATTTAGGACCGAGATGAGGAGAAACTTCTTCACTCAGAGAATTGTGAATCTGTGGAATTCTCTACCACAGAAAGTTATTGAGGCCAATTCGTTAGATATATTCAAGAGGGAGTTAGATATGACCTTTACGGCTAAAGGTTTCAAGGGGTATGGAGTGAAAGTAGGAAAGGGGTACTGAGGGAATGATCAGCCATGATCTTATTGAATGGTGGTGCAGGCTCAAATGGCCTATGTTTCCCCTCAAGCCTTTCAGCAAGGTATTGGGTCTCAGTCTGTATACACAGAGCCCTGGACAACATCCAAGCTTGGGCTGATAAGAGGCAAGTAACATTCATCCCACAAGTGCCAGGCACTGACCATCTGCAACAAGAGGGAGCATAACCACCTCCCCTTGACATTCAATTGCATTACCATCGCCAAATCCCCCATCATCAACATCCTGGGGTCACCATTGACCAGAAACTTAACTGGACCAGCCACATAAATACTGTGACAACAAGAGCAGGTCAGAGGCTGGGTATTCTGCGGCGAGTGTCTCACCTCCTGACTCCCCAAAGCCTTTCCACCATCTACAAGGCACAAGTCAGGAGTGTGATGGAACACTCTCCACTTTCCTGGATGGTGCAGTTCCAACAACACTCGAGAAGCTCGACACCATCCAGCACAAAGCAGCTGCTTGATCAGCACCCAATCCATCACCTTCAACATTCACTCCCTCCACCACCAGCGCACTGTGGCTGCAGTCTAGCCTGAATTGAAAATATATCGCAGGTCCTTCATCGTCGCTGGGTCACAATCCTGGAACTCCCTCCCTAACAGCACTGTATGAGCACCTTCACCACACGGACTGCAGCGGTTCAAGAAGGCATCTCACCACCACCTTCTCAAGGGGCAATTAGGGATGGGCAATAAATGCTGGCCTTGCCAGCGATGCCCACATCCCATGAATGAATTTTTAAAAATCACACTGTACTATGGATTATGCATATATTTGATTAAAATAAGTGCCGTGTACATTATATGTTTATATTGCATTATATTTGATGACAGTCAGCATTATACTCTAAATTGTACACAGTATATACAATTATACTATGGAGTATATGCATAGTGCATTGCTATGTTGTAGATTATACATGTGTACAATTACATACTAGACTGTACACGTAAATGAAAATACAAGAAATTACACACACATGAATATACCATAAATGATGCAAACTACAACTAGATTGTACCTATAATATGATCACACTATAGATTATACCCACATGATTGTAGCATAGATTATGCAAGTTATATAAGTATACACTGAACTGTAAATATATAAGATCACACCATAAATTATACACGTTGGCTATGATTACATTATAGATTGTGTAAGTGTAAGATTCTGCTTCAACTGAGGAGCTTAAGGGTTAACCCATAGGTTAACAGGTAGTCTTAGTTCAACTATTTTATTTGATTAAGCAAACAACACATACACTTCCTTGGTACAAGTCCAAGCAATTTCAGCAGGTCAGGTGGCATCTGTGGAGAGAAACACAGTTAACGTTTCAGGCCGATGACCTTTTGTCAGAACTAGCAAAAGTTCAAAATGTAACACATTCTTAATGATGTGCAAGGGGGAGGGGGAGAAAGAACAAAAGGGAAGCTCTGTGATAGGGTGGAGTTTTGAGAGACAAAAGGGATGATGGGCCTAATTGAAATGGTAATGGAACAAGTTAGGAAACAAAAGCTTAGTCTAGATAGGGTGTGAATGGCAGAATAATTACCAGATGCCATGGGAAACAAATATATATATAAAAAATTAAAGGGGGGGGGGAAGGTTTTTATTTTTTAAAAACGGGAAGAAAGGGAACAAAATATGAGCAGAGGTTCTGGTCTGAAATTGTTGAACTCGATGTTACATAAGAAATAGGAGCAGGAGTCGGCCATACAGCCCCTCGAGCCTGCTCCGCCATTCAATAAGATCATGGCTGATCCGATCATGGACTCAGATCCACTTCCCTGCCCGCTCCCCATAACCCCTTATTCCCTTATCGGTTAAGGAACTGTCTATCTCTGTCTTAAATTTATTCAATGACCCAGCTTCCACAGCTCTCGGAGGCAGCGAATTCCACAGATTTACAACCCTCTGAGAGAAGAAATTCCACCTCATCTCAGTTTTAAATGGGCGGCCCCTTATTCCACGATCATGCTCTCTAGTTCTAGTCTCCCCCATCAGTGGAAACATCCTCTCTGCATCCACCTTGTCAAGCCCCCTCATAATCTTACATGTTTCGATAAGATCACCTCTCATTCTTCTGAATTCCAATGAGTAGAGGCCCAACCTACTCAACCTTTCCTCATAAGTCAACCCCCTCATCTCCGGAATCAACCGAGTGAACCTTCTCTGAATTGCCTCCAAAGCAAGTATATCCTTTCGTAAATATGGAAACCAAAACTGCACGCAGTATTCCAGGTGTGGCCTCACCAATACCCTGTACAACTGTAGCAAAACTTCCCTGCTTTTATACTCCATCCCCTTTGCAATAAAAGCCAAGATTCCATTGGCCTTCCTGATAATTTGCTGTACCTGCATACTATCCTTTTGTGTTTCATGCACAAGTATCCCCAGGTCCCGCTGTACTGCAGCACTTTGCAATCTTTCTCCATTTAAATAATAACTTGCTCTTTGATTTTTTTTTTCTGCCAAAGTGCATGACCTCACACTTTCCAACATTATACTCCATCTGCCAAATTTTTGCCCACTCAGCCTGTCTATGTCCTTTTGCAGATTTTTTGTGTCCTCCTCACGCATTGCTTTTCCTCCCATCTTTGTATCGTCAGCAAACTTGACTACGTTACACTCAGTCCCTTCCTCCAAGTCGTTAATATAGATTGTAAATAGTTGGGGTCCCAGCACTGATCCCTGCGGCACCCCACTTGTTACTGGTTGCCAACCCGAGAATGAACCATTTATCCCGACTCTCTGTTTTCTGTTAGTTAGCCAATCCTCTATCAATGCTAATATATTACCCCCAACCCCGTGAACTTTTATCTTGTGCAGCAACCTTTTATGTGGCACCTTGTTAAATGCCTTCTGGAAATCCAAATACACCACATCCACTGGTTCCCCTTTATCCACCCTGTTCGTTACATCCTCAAAGAATTCCAGCAAATTTGTCAAACATGACTTTCATAAATCCCTGCTGAATCTGCCTGACCGAATTTTGCTTTTCCAAATGTCCTGCTATTGCTTCTTTAATAATGGACTCCAACATTTTCCCAACCACAGATGTTAGGCTAACTGGTCTATAGTTTCTTGTTTTTTGTCTGCCTCCTTTTTTAAACAGGGGCATTACATTTGCAGTTTTCCAATCTAGCCCTCCCCTCCCCTCTCAGTCCAGAAGGCTGTAAAGTGCCTAAATGAAAGATGAGATGCTGTTCCTTGAGCTTGCGTTGAGCTTCATTGGAACAGTGTAGGAGACCGAAGATGGAGGTCAAGAGTGGGAGTGGAGTGGAGAATGAAAGTGACAGGCGATCGGAAGCTCGGGATCATGCTTACGGATTGAACAGAGGTGTTCTGCAAAGCGGTCACCCAATCTGCATTTTGTCACATGAGCAGCGAATACAATATACTAAATTGAAAGAAGTACAAGTAAATCGCTGTTTCACCTGGAAGGAGTGTTTGGGGCCCTGGACGGTGGGAAGGGAGGAGATAAAAGGGCAGGTGTTGCATCTCCTACACTTGCACGGGAGTGGTCCCTTTGGAATACTGAGAGGGGAGGGCTAGATGTGATTGGTGGTAGGATCATGCTGGCGGAGGATGATTCGTTGAACGTGGAGGCTGGTGGGGTGAAAGGTGAGAACAAGGGGAACCCTGTCATACACAAGGGACACAAGGAAATGCAACACCTGCCCTTTTGCCTCCTCCCTATCACAAAGAGGAGCATAAGATTTAATCAACAGCTAAAGCCTCCAAGGAACACACGCACTCCTCCAGTCCACCCCCCAAGTGGACATGTTAAGTTATTACACATGACACTTTGAATACGATATGTGACAGGCAGGCGAACCATCATGGAAAAGGAAAAGCATATATAAGTTGTATACAATATTAGTCTTGGTGTTTTGTACATTGCAGTAGTATTGAACACATGCATCCCATGCCAAAGCCCTTGGTCTTACAGTGCACAAGCTATACATACTCCTTCATAAGATGACACTATAGTTTGTATACATTATATATGATTGGACTATAGATTTTAGCAAGGTATATGAGTGCACTGCGGACTATACACATAAATTTACACTAGATTAGACATATTGAGATTACACAGTATATTATGCACATTACACTAAATTATACATGTGATTGCACTATTATATGCATTATATACAATTACACTATAGTGTGTACACAGATTGTACATTATATACGATCACACTATAGTTTAAAAACATAATCACACTATTATAAATAGCATATATGATTACACTAGAACATACATGTTAAATGTGGCTACAATAGTGGTTATACACAAGATTATATCCATCACATATAACATTATAGGTTATACACAGGGCGATACTATAGATCATACATGAGTACACTATAGATTATATTCATGACTACATTGTACATATATGACTACACAGTTTTACACATACAATTAGACTAGATTCACACATATTATCACACTATAGATTCTAGACATAATTGCAGCATAGATTGTAAACAGTATGTACTCTGTGCTATAGATATACACATATATGATTAAACTATAGTATTTACACATTATAGATGATCAGCATATATTTATACTGTGCATATTATGAGTATACTGCACAGTGGACCTGAGTCCATGATCAGATCAGCCATGATCGTATTAAATGGCGGAGCAGGTTCAAGGGGCCGTATGGCCGACTCCTGCTCCTAGATTTCATGTTACATTGATTACACATTATATAAGATTATACTCTGGATTATGGGAATATGTGTATACTGTGGATTGTAAATATATGATCACATTATGTATAAAGATTATGAGTACACCAGTCTATATACTTATATATGATCACACTGTATATTATAAATATATACACCACACTATATATTATAAACATATGATCACACTATTATAAACTGGTCACACTGGATTGTAAAAATTATATATGATCACATTATATTATAAACATAGATGATCACGCTATATAATAAACACTATATATGATCACACTATAGTATAAACAATATTTATGATCCCACTATATATTCTAAACATATATGATTGCACTATATTATATATATAGTGTAATCATATATACCATTTATAATATATAAACACGAAGAACATAATAGGAACAGGAGCAGGCCATTTGTCCCCTTGAGCCTGCTCCGCCATTCAATAAGATCATGGCTGATATATATGGTCATACTAAATATTATAAACACTATATTAAACATATATATCACACTATACATTATTAACCTAATATGATCACACTATATCATTGCACTATATCTACATGAATATATATACCCTGATCGCATTATATATAAACACTATATTGAAACACATACATACATATATATATATACATCTACCACACTCTAAACACTATGATCTCACTATATATAAACACTACTATATATATACCACACTATATGAACACTATATATGATCTCACTATATATAAACACACTATATATATATTTCAAACTATATATTATCTCACTATATATAAACACACTATATATGATCTCACTATATATAAACGCACTATATATATGTCAAACTATATATTATCTCTATATATAAACACACTATATATGATCTCACTATATACACACACTATATATACCACAATATATATGATCATAGTATATATAAACACACTATCACATGATATATGATCTCACTATTAATAAACACACTATATATATCTCACTATATATAAACACTATATATGATCTCGCTATGTATAAACACACTATATATTCACACTATATATGATCTCACTATAAACACACTATATATATCACTCAGACTATATATGATCTCACTATATATAAACACACTATATCATTATATTACACTATATATGATCTTACTATATAAACACTATATATCACGCTATATATGATCTCACTATATATAAACACGATATGTATATCTCAGACTATATATGGTCTTACTATATATAAACACACTATATATCACACTATATATGATCTAACTATATATACACACTATAAACACTATTATCTCAGATATAAACACACTATATATATCTCAGATTATATATGATCTCTCTATATAAACACACTATGTGTCACACTATATATGATCTCACTATATATAAACACACTATATATCTCTCAGACGATATATTATCTCACTATATATAAACACTATATATATCACTATATATGATCTCACTATAAACACATGATATATATATCACTATATATGATCTCACTATATATAAACACACAATATATATCACACGATATGATCTCATTATATATATATAAACACACTATATATATATGATCTTACTATATAAACAATATATATGATCTCACTATATATAAACACACTATATATATCACTATATATAATCCCACTATATATAAACATTATATATATCTCAGACTGTATTATCTCACTATATATAAAAACACTATATATATATATATCACACCATATATGATCTCATTATATATAAACACTATCTCTATATATGATCTCACTATATATAAACACTATATATATATCTCTACATATGCTCTCACTATATATAAACACGATATATATCTCACTATATATGATCTCACTATATATAAACACACTATACATATCACACTGTATATGATCGCATTCTATAGAAACAGAAAAATAGGTGCAGGTGTAGGCCATTCGGCCCTTCAAGCCTGCACCGCCATTCAATAAGATCATGGCTGCTCATTCCCTCAGTACCCCTTTCCTACTTTCTCTCCATACCCCTTGATCCCCTTAACCGTAAGAGCCATATCTAACTCCCTCTTGAATATATCCAGTGAACTGGCATCAACAACTCTCTGCGGCAGGGAATTCCACAGGTTAACAACTCTCTGAGTGAAGAAGATTATCCTCATCTCAGCCCTAAATGGCCTTCCCCTTATCCTAAGACTATGTCCCCTGGTTCTGGACTTCCCCAACATCGGGAACATTCTTCCCGCATCTAACCTGTCTAATCCCGTCAGAACCTTATATGTTTCTATGAGATCCCCTCTCATCCTTCTAAACTCCAGTGAATAAAGGCCCAGTTGATCCAGTCTCTCCTCATATGACAGCCCAGCTATCCCTGGAATCAGTCTGGTGAACCTTCGCTGCACTCCTTCAATAGCAAGAACGTCCTTCCTCAGATTAGGAGACCAAAACTGAACACAATATTCCAGGTGAGGCCTCACTAAGGCCCTGTACAACTGCAGTAAGACCTCCCTGTTTCTATACTCAAATCCCCTCGCTATGAAGGCCAACATGCCATTTACTACCTGCGTGCCCACTTTCAGTGACTGATGAACCATGACACCCAGGTCTTGTTGTACCTATATATCAATATATCACACTATATATAGAAAATAGGTGCAGGAGCAGGCCATTCAGCCCTTCTAGCCTGCACCGCCATTCAATGAGTTCATGGCTGAACATGAAACTTCAGTACTCCCTTCCTGCTTTCTCGCCATACCCCTTGATCCCCCGAGTAGTAAGGACTTCATCTAACTCCCTTTTGAATATATTTAGTGAATTGGCCACAACTACTTTCTGCGGTAGAGAATTCCACAGGTTCACCACTCTCTGGGTGAAGAAGTTTCTCCTCATCTCGGTCCTAAATGGCTAACTCCTTATCCTCAGACTGTGACCCCTGGTTCTGGACTTCCCCAACATTGGGAACATTCTTCCTGCATCTAACCTGTCTAAACCCGTCAGAATTTTAAACGTTTCTATTAGGTCCCCTCTAATTCTTCTGAACTCCAGTGAATACATGCCCAGTTGATCCAGTCTTTCTTGATAGGTCAGTCCCGCCATCCCGGGAATCAGTCTGGTGAATCTCACTATATATAAACACTATATATATCATACTATATATAAATACACAATATATATATATCACTATATATATGATCTCACTATATAAACACACTACATATATCACTATATATAAACACACTATATATATCACACTATGATCTCACTATATATCACAATATATATGATCTCAGTATATAAACACACTATATACGATCTCACTATATATAGACACACTATATATAAACACGCTATATATGTGATAGACACACTATATATAAACGCGCTATATATATGATAGACACACTATATAAACACACTATATATATGATAGATACACTATGTATAAACACACTAAATATATATATATGATAGAACCACTATATATAAACACACTCTCTCGAAATATATATATATGATAGACACACTATATATAAACATACTATATATATGATAGACACACTATATATAAACACACTATATGACCTCACAATATATAACACACTATGTATATGATAGATGCTATATATAAACACACTATATATGATAGACACACTATATATAAACACACTATATACATATGATAGACACATTATATATAAACACACTATATATATGATAGGCACACTATATAAACACACTATATATATGATAGACACACTATATATAAACACACTATATATATATATATATATGATAGACACATTATATATAAACACACTATATATATGATAGACACGCTATATATAAACACACTTTATATATTAAAGTCACACTATATATAAACACACTATATATATATGATAGACACGCTATATATAAACACACTATATATATGATAAACACGCTATATATAAACACACTATATAGATATGATAGACATGCAATATATAGATCACACTATATATGATCTCGCTATATATCATCACACTATATATATATATATATGATAGGCACACTATATATAAACACACTATATATGACAGACACGCTATATATAAACACACTGTATATATGATATACACACTATATATAAACACACTATATATGTTATAGACACACTATATAAACACACTATATATACGATAGACACACTATATGTAAACACACTATATATAATCACACTATATATGATCTCACTATAAAAACACACTATATATGAGGCACATTATATATATGATAGGCACATTATATATAAACAGGCTATATATATGATAGGCACACTATATATAAGCACACTATATATATGATGGACACACTATATATAAACACACTATATATATATGATAGACACACTATATATACACACACACTATATATGACCTCACTATTAATAACACACTATATATATGATAGACGCTATATATAAACACACTATATATATGATACAGACTATATATAAACCCACTATATATATGATAGACACACTATATCTGTATATATGATAGACACATTATATATAAACACACTATATATGATAGACACACTATATATAAACACACTATGTATCTATATATGATAGACACACTGTATATAAACACTATATATATGATAGACACACTATATATAAACACACTATATATATGATAGTCACACTATATATATATATGATAGACATGCTATATACACACTCTCTATATATATCATAGGCACACTATACACACACACTATATATGACCTCACTATATATAACACATTATATATATGATAGACACACTATATATATATATATATGATAGACACACTATATATAAAAACACTATATATGATAGAGACATTATATATAAACACACTATATACATATGACAGACACACCATATATAAACACACTATATATATGTGATAGACACACTATATAAACACACTATATGCATGCTAGACACACTATATTTACACACACTATATATATATATGATAGGCACACTATATATACACACACTATATATGACCTCACTATATATAACACACTATATATGATAGACGCTATATATATGTATATATATATATATGACAGACACACTATACACACACACTATATATATGATAGACACACCATATAAACACACTATATATGATAGACACACTATATATGAACACACTATATATATCTATGATAGACTCACTATATATAAACACACTATATATATGATTGACACACTGTATACAAACACACTATATATGATCTCACTATATATAAACACATTATATATTATATACACAGTATATATAAACACACTATATATGATAGACACACTATATATAAACACATTATATATATGATAGACACACTATATATAAACACACTATGTATCTATATATGATAGACACACTATATATAAACACAATATATATGATAAGCACATTATATATAAACACACTATATATGATAGGCACACTATATATAAATGCACTATATATATGATAGACACACTATATATAAACACACTATATATATGTGATAGACACCCTATATATGAACACACTATATATATTTACGATAGACGCACTATACATAAACACACTATATGCATGATAGGCACACTATATATACACACACTATATATGACCTCACTATATATAACACTATATATATGATAGACACTATATATAAACACATTATATATATGATAGACACTATATATAAACACAGTATATATATGATAGACACACTATATATATGATAGACACACTATATCTATATATATATGATAGACACACTGTATATAAACACACCATATATATGATAGACACATTATATATAAACACACTATATACATATGATAGACACACTATATATAAACACACTAAATATATATGACCTCAGTAGTGGGTAAAATGATGGAATCAATTATTAAGGATGTCATAGCAGCGCATTTGGAAAATGGTGACATGATAGGTCCAAGTCAGCATGGATTTGTGAAAGGGAAATCATGCTTGACAAATCTTCTGGAATTTTTTGAGGATGTTTCCAATAAAGTGGACAAAGGAGTACCAGTTGATGTGGTATATTTGGACTTTCAGAAGGCTTTCGACAAGGTCCCACACAAGAGATTAATGTGCAAAGTTAAAGCACATGGGATTGGGGGTAGTGTGCTGACGTGGATTGAGAACTGGTTGTCAGACAGGAAGCAAAGAGTAGGAGTAAATGGGTACTTTTCGGAATGGCAGGCAGTGACTAGTGGGGTACCGCAGGGTTCTGTGCTGGGGCCCCAGCTGTTTACATTGTACATTAATGATTTAGACGAGGGGATTAAATGTAGTATCTCCAAATTTGCGGATGACACTAAGTTGGGTGGCAGTGTGAGCTGCGAGGAGGATGCTATGAGGCTACAGAGTGACTTGGATAGGTTAGGTGAGTGGGCAAATGAATGGCAGATGAAGTATAATGTGGATAAATGTGAGATTATCCACTTTGGTGGTAAAAACAGAGAGACAGACTATTATCTGAATGGTGACAGATTAGGAAAAGGGAAGGTGCAACGAGACCTGGGTGTCATGGTACATCAGTCATTGAAGGTTGGCATGCAGGTACAGCAGGCGGTTAAGAAAGCAAATGGCATGTTGGCCTTCATAGCGAGGGGATTTGAGTACAGGGGCAGGGAGGTGTTGCTACAGTTGTACAGGGCCTTGGTGAGGCCACACCTGGAGTATTGTGTACAGTTTTGGTCTCCTAACTTGAGGAAGGACATTCTTGCTATTGAGGGAGTGCAGCGAAGATTCACCAGACTGATTCCCGGGATGGTGGGATTGACCTATCAAGAAAGACTGGATCAACTGGGCTTGTATTCACTGGAGTTCAGAAGAGTGAGAGGGGACCTCATAGAAACGTTTAAAATTCTGACGGGTTTGGACAGGTTGGATGCAGGAAGAATGTTCCCAATGTTGGGGAAGTCCAGAACCAAGGGTCACAGTCTAAGGATAAGGGGTAAGCCATTTAGGACCGAGATAAGGAGAAACTTCTTCACCCAGAGAGTGGTGAACCTGTGGAATTCTCTACCACAGGAAGTAGTTGAGGCCAATTCACTAAATATATTCAAAAGGGAGTTAGATGAAGTCCTTACTACTCGGGGGATCAAGGGGTATGGCGTGAAAGCAGGAAGTGGGTACTGAAGTTTCATGTTCAGCCATGAACTCATTGAATGGCGGTGCAGGCTAGAAGGGCTGAATGGCCTGCTCCTGCACCTATTTTCTATGTTTCTATGTTTCTATAGACCTACTATATATAAACACTATATATATATATGATACACACTATATATAAACACACTATATATATGATAGACACGCTATATATAAACACACTATATAGATAAGATAGACATGCAATATATATATATCACACTATATATGAGCTCGCTATATATCATCACACTATATATATATGATAGGCACACTATATATAAACACACTATATATGAGATAGACACACTATAAAACACACTATATATATGATAGACACACTATACAGAAACACACTATGTATACATGATAGGCACACTATATATAAACACACTCTATATATATATATATATATATATGATAGGCACACCATATATAAACACGCTATATATATGATTGACACACTATATATAAACACACTATATATATATATGATAGAAACACTATATATTAACACACTATATACATGATAGACACACTATATACACACTATATATGACCTCACTATATATAACACACTATATATATGATAGACACACTATATATAAACACACTATATACATATGATAGACACACTATATATATATGATAGACACATTATATATAAGCACTATATATATATGATAGACACATTATATATAAACACACTATATATATAATAGACTCACTATATATAAACACACTATATATAAACACACTTTATATATTAAAGCCACACTATATATAAACACACTATACATATGATAGACACACTATATATAAACACACTTTATATATTAAAGACACGATATATATAAACACACTATATATATATGATAGACACACTATATATAAACGCACTATATATATGATAGATACACTATATATAAACACACTATATATACATGATAGACACACTATATATAAACACACTGTATGCATGATAGCCACACTATATATACACACACTATATATATGATAGGCACACTACAAATACACACACTATATATGACCTCACTATATATAACACACTATATATATGCTAGACACTATATATAAACACATTATATATATGATAGACACTATATATGAACACAGTATATATATGATAGACACACTATATCTATATATATATATGATAGACACACTATATATAAACACACCATATATATGATAGACACATTATATATAAACACACTATATCCACATGATAGACACACTATATATAAACACACTAAATATATATATGATAGACCTACTATATATAAACACTATATATATATATCATACACACTATATATAAACACACTATATATATATGATAGACACGCTATATATAAACACACTATATAGATATGATAGACATGCAATATATATATATCACACTATATATGAGCTCGCTATATATCATCACACTATATATATATATGATAGGCACAATATATATAAACACACTATATATGACAGACACGCTATATATAAACACACTATATATATATGATATACACACTATATATAAACACACTATATATGTGATAGACACACTATATAAACACACTATATATATACGATAGACACACTATATGTAAACACACTATATATATCACACTATATATGAGCTCACTATAAAAACACACTATATATATGATAGACACATTATATATATGATAGCCACATTATATATAAACAGACAATATATATGATAGACACACTATATATAAACACGCTATATATGATAGACACACTATATATAAACACACTAAATATATATGATAGACACACTATATATAAACACACTATATATATATATGATAGATACACTATATATACACACACACTATATATGACCTCACTATATATAACACACTATATATATATATATGATAGGCGCTATATATAAACACACTATATATATGATAGACTATATATAAACACACTATATATACATGATAGACACACTATATATATATATATAAATGATAGAAACATAGAAAATAGGTGCAGGAGTAGGCCATTCAGCCCTTCGAGCCTGCACCGCCATTCAATGAGTTCATGGCTAAACATGCAACTTCAGTACCCCATTCCTGCTTTCTCGCCATACCCCTTGATCCTTCGAGTAGTAAGGACTTCATCTAACTCCCTTTTGAATATATTTAATGAATTGGCCTCAACTACTTTTTGTTGTAGAGAATTCCACAGGTTCACCACTCTCTGGGTGAAGAAGTTTCTCCTCATCTCGGTCTTAAATGGCTTACCCCTTATCCTTAGACTGTGGCCCCTGGTTCTGGACTTTCCCAACATTGGGGACATTCTTCCTGCATCTAACCTGTCTAAACCCGTCAGAATTTAAAACGTTTCTATGAGGTCCCCTCTCATTCTTCTGAACTCCAGTGAATACAAGCCCAGTTGATCCAGTCTTTCTTGATAGGTCAGTCCCACCATCCCGGGAATCAGTCTGGTGAATCTTCGCTGCACTCCCTCAATAGCAAGAATGTCCTTCCTCAAGTTAGGAGACCAAAACTGTACACAATACTCCAAGTGTGGCCTCACCAAGGCCCTGTACAACTGTAGCAACATCTCCCTGCTCAAATCCCCTCGCTATGAAGGCCAATATGCCATTTGCTTTCTTAACAGCCTGCTGTACCTGCATGCCAACCTTCAATGACTGATGTACCATGACACCCAGGTCTCGTTGCACCTCCCCTTTTCCTAATCTGTCACCATTCAGATAATAGTCTGTCTCTCTGTTTTTACCACCAAAGTGGATAACCTCACATTTATCCACATTATACTTCATCTGCCAAGCATTTGCCCACTCACCTAACCTATCCAAGTCACTCTGCAGCCTCATAGCATCCTCCTCGCAGCTCACACTGTTACCCAACTTAGTGTCATCCGCAAATTTTGAGATACTACATTTAATCCCCTCGTCTAAATCATTAATGTACAATGTAAACAGCTGGGGCCCCAGCACAGAACCTTGCGGTACCCCACTAGTCACTGCCTGCCATTCTGAAAAGTACCCATTTACTCCTACTCTTTGCTTCCTGTCTGACAACCAGTTCTCAATCCACGTCAGCACACTACCCCCAATCCCATGTGCTTTAACTTTGCACATTAATCTCTTGTGTGGGACCTTGTCGAAAGCCTTCTGAAAGTCCAAATATACCACATCAACTGGTTCTCCCTTGTCCACTCTACTGGAAACATCCTCAAAAAATTCCAGAAGGTTTGTCAAGCATGATTTCCCTTTCACAAATCCATGCTGACTTGGACCTATCATGTCACCATTTTCCAAATGCACTGCTATGACATCCTTAATAATTGATTCCATCATTTTACCCACTACTGAGGTCAGGCTGACTGGTCTATAATTCCCTGTTTTCTCTCTCCCTCCTTTTTTAAAAAGTGGGGTTACATTGGCTACCCTCCACTCCATAGGAACTGATCCAGAGTCTATGGAATGTTGGAAAATGACTGTCAATGTATCCGCTATTTCCAAGGCCACCTCCTTAAGTACTCTGGGATGCAGTCTATCAGGCCCTGGGGATTTATTGGCCTTCAATCCCATCAATTTCCCCAACACAATTTCCCGACTAATAAGGATTTCCCTCAGTTCCTCCTCCTTACTAGACCCTCTGACCCCTTTTATATCCGGAAGGTTGTTTGTGTCCTCCTGAGTGAATACCGAACCAAAGTACTTGTTCAATTGGTCTGCCATTTCTTTGTTCCCCGTTATGACTTCCCCTGATTCTGACTGCAGGGGACCTACGTTTGTCTTTACTAACCTTTTTCTCTTTACAAACCTATAGAAACTTTTGCAATCCGCCTTAATGTTCCCTGCAAGCTTCTTCTCATACTCCATTTTCCCTGCCCTAATCAAACCCTTTGTCCTCCTCTGCTGAGTTCTAAATTTCTCCCAGTCCCCGGGTTCGCTGCTATTTCTGGCCAATTTGTATGCCACTTCCTTGGCTTTAATACTATCCCTGATTTCCCTTGATAGCCACGGTTGAGCCACTTTCCCTTTTTTATTTTTACGCCAGACAGGAATGTACAATTGTTGTAGTTCATCCATGCGGTCTCTAAATGTCTGCCATTGCCCATCCACTGTCAACCCCTTAAGTATCATTCGCCAATCTATCCTAGCCAATTCACGCCTCATACCTTCAAAGTTACCCTTCTTTAAGTTCTGGACCATGGTCTCTGAATTAACTGTTTCATTCTCCATCCTAATGCAGAATTCCACCATATTATGGTCACTCTTCCCCAAGGGGCCTCGCACAACGAGATTGCTAATTAATCCTCTCTCATTACACAACACCCAGTCTAAGATGGCCTCCCCCTAGTTGGTTCCTCGACATATTGGTCTAGAAAACCATCCCTTATGCACTCCAGGAAATCCTCCTCCACCGTATTGCTTCCAGTTTGGCTAGCCCAATCTATGTGCATAGTAAAGTCACCCATTATAACTGCTGCACCTTTATTGCATGCACCCCTAATTTCCTGTTTGATACCCTCCCCAACATCACTACTACTGTTTGGAGGTCTGTACACAACTCCCACTAACGTTTTTTGCCCTTTGGTGTTCTGCAGCTCTACCCATATAGATTCCACATCATCCAAGCTAAGTCCTTCCTAACTATTGCATTAATCTCCTCTTTAACCAGCAATGCTACCCCACCTCCTTTTCCTTTTATTCTTTCCTTCCTGAATGTTGAATACCCCTATATATAAACACACTATATATATATATGATAGACGCACTATATATAAACACCATATATATGATAGACACACTATTTCTAAACAAACTATATATATATATGTATATATATATGATAGACACACTATATACACACACACACTATATATATGATAGACTCACTATATAAACACACTATATATATATGATAGACACATTATATATAAACACACTATATACATGATAGACACACTATATATAAACACACTATATATATATGATAGACACACTATATATACACACACTATATACGATCTCACTATATATAAACACACTATATATATGATAGACACACTATATATAAACACGCTATGTATCTATATATGATAAGACACACTATATATAAACACTATATATATGATAGACACACTATATATAAACACACTATATATATGATAGGCATGCTATATATATACACACTATATATATCATAGGCACACGATATGCACACACACTATATATGACCTCACTATATATAACACATTATATATAATATAGACACACTATATATATATATATGATAGACACGCTATATATATATGATAGACACACTATATATAAACACACTTCACATATGATAGACACATTATATATAAGCACACTATATACATATGACAGACACACTATATATAAACACACTATATATACGATAGACACACTATATATAAACACACTATATATACGATAGACACACCATATATAAATACTATATATATACATGATAGACATATTATGTATAAACACACTATATATAAACACACTATATATCATGGACACACTATATATATACGCACTATATATGATAGGTGCACTACATATAAACACTATATATATGATAGACACACTATATATAAACACACTATATAAATATGATAGACACACTATATATAAACACACTAAATATTTTATAGGCACACTATATATAAACACACTATATATATATATGATAGACACGCTATATATTTAAACACTATATATATATATATGACACACACTATATATGATAGACACACTACATAAACACACTATATATATATATGATAGGCACCCTCTATATAAACACAGTATATATATATATGATAGGCACACTATATAAACACACTATATATATATGATAGACACATGATATAGAGCCACACTATATATATGATAGACACACTATATATAAACACACTATATATATATACACGATAGACACACTATATATAAACACACTATAAATGATGGACATATTATTATTAAACACACTATATATATATATGATAGATGCACTATATATAAACACTATATATACGATAGACACACTATATATAAACAAACTATATATATATATATGATAGACACACTATATATACACACACTATATATATGATAGACACTATATAAACACAATATATACGATAGACACACTATATATAAACACACTATATATATCTATGATAGACACTATATATAAACACATTATATATATTATATACACACTATATATAAACACACTATATATGATAGACACACTATATATAAACACACTATATATATGATAGACACACGAAATATAAACACACAATATATATATACACATATGATAGACACACTATATATAAACACACTATATATATGACAGACACACTATATATAAACAAACTACATATGATCTGACTATATATAAACATACTATATATATTATAGACACACTATATATAAACACACTATATATGATAGACACACTATATATAAACACACTATACGTGACAGACACACTATATATAAACATACTATATATATGATAGACACACTATACACACGCTATATATGTGATAGACACACTATATATAAACACACTATATATATGATAGACACACTATATATAAACACACAATATGCATGATAGACACATTATATATACACACACTATATATGACCTCACTATATATAATACACTATATATATGATAGACACTATATATAAACACACTATATATATATATATATATATATATATGATAGACACTCTATATGGAAACACGCCATATATATGATAGGCACATAATATATAAACACACTATATATATGATAGGCACGCTATATATAAACACACTATATCTATATATACATGATAGACACACTATATATAAACACTATATATATATGATAGACACACTATATATAAACACACTATATATGATAGACACACTATATACAAATACACTATATATAAACACACTATATATATATGAAAGACACACTGTATATAAACACACTATATATATGATAGACACTCTATATATAAACAGACTATATATATGTGATAGACACACTATATAAACACAATATATATGATAGACACTATATATAAACACATTACATATGATCTCACTATATATAAACACATTATATATATTATATACACACTATATATAAACACACAATATATGATAGACACGCTATATATAAACACACTATATATATGACAGACACACTATATATAAACAAACTACATATGATCTGACAATATATAAACATACTATATATATTATAGACACACTATATATAAACACACTATATATGATAGACACACTATATATAAACACACTATATATACACTATATATAAACACACTATATATATATGATAGACACTCTATATATAAACAGACTATATATATGTGATAGACACACTATATATAAACACACTATATATATATATGGTATACCCACTATATATAAACACTGTATATATATGATAGACACACTATATATAAACACACACTATATATATGATAGCCACACTATATAAACACACTATATATATATATATGATAGGCACACTATATATAAACACCCTATATATATGATAGACACACTATATATAAACACACTATATCTATATATACATGATAGACACACTATATATAAACACTATATATATATGATAGACACACTATATATAAACACACTATATATGATAGACACACTATATACAAATACACTATATATAAACACACTATATATATATGAAAGACACACTGTATATAAACACACTATATATATGATAGACACTCTATATATAAACAGACTATATATATGTGATAGACACACTATATAAACACAATATATATGATAGACACTATATATAAACACACTATATATGATCTCACTATATATAAACACATTATATATATTATATACACACTATATATAAACACACAATATATGATAGACACGCTATATATAAACACACTATATATATGACAGACACACTATATATAAACAAACTACATATGATCTGACTATATATAAACATACTATATATATTATAGACACACTATATATAAACACACTATATGATAGACACACTATATATAAACACACTATATATACACTATATATAAACACACTATATATATATGATAGACACTCTATATATAAACAGACTATATATATGTGATAGACACACTATATATAAACACACTATATATATATGGTATACCCACTATATATAAACACTGTATATATATATGATAGACACACTATATATAAACACACACTATATATATGATAGCCACACTATATAAACACACTATATATATATATATATGATAGGCACACTATATATAAACACCCTATATATATGATAGACACACTATATATAAACACACTATATATGATAGACACACTATATATAAACACACTATATATATACGATAGACAGACTATATATAAACACATTATAGATATAGACACACTATATATAAACACTCTATATATATATATATGATAGACACACTATATATAAACACACTATATATATGATAGACAGACTATATATAAACACACTATAGATATAGACACACTATATATAAACACACTATATATATATGATAGACCCACTATATATAAACACATTATAGATAGATATATATATGATAGACAGACTATATATAAACACACTATATATATATATGATAGACGCACTATATATAAACACCATATATATGATAGACACACTATTTCTAAACAAACTATATATATATATGTATATATATATGATAGACACACTATATACACACACACACTATATATATGATAGACTCACTATATAAACACACTATATATATATGATAGACACATTATATATAAACACACTATATACATGATAGACACACTATATATAAACACACTATATATATATGATAGACACACTATATATACACACACTATATACGATCTCACTATATATAAACACACTATATATATGATAGACACACTATATATAAACACGCTATGTATCTATATATGATAAGACACACTATATATAAACACTATATATATGATAGACACACTATATATAAACACACTATATATATGATAGGCATGCTATATATATACACACTATATATATCATAGGCACACGATATGCACACACACTATATATGACCTCACTATATATAACACATTATATATAATATAGACACACTATATATATATATATGATAGACACGCTATATATATATGATAGACACACTATATATAAACACACTTCACATATGATAGACACATTATATATAAGCACACTATATACATATGACAGACACACTATATATAAACACACTATATATACGATAGACACACTATATATAAACACACTATATATACGATAGACACACCATATATAAATACTATATATATACATGATAGACATATTATGTATAAACACACTATATATAAACACACTATATATCATGGACACACTATATATATACGCACTATATATGATAGGTGCACTACATATAAACACTATATATATGATAGACACACTATATATAAACACACTATATAAATATGATAGACACACTATATATAAACACACTAAATATTTTATAGGCACACTATATATAAACACACTATATATATATATGATAGACACGCTATATATTTAAACACTATATATATATATATGACACACACTATATATGATAGACACACTACATAAACACACTATATATATATATGATAGGCACCCTCTATATAAACACAGTATATATATATATGATAGGCACACTATATAAACACACTATATATATATGATAGACACATGATATAGAGCCACACTATATATATGATAGACACACTATATATAAACACACTATATATATATACACGATAGACACACTATATATAAACACACTATAAATGATGGACATATTATTATTAAACACACTATATATATATATGATAGATGCACTATATATAAACACTATATATACGATAGACACACTATATATAAACAAACTATATATATATATATGATAGACACACTATATATACACACACTATATATATGATAGACACTATATAAACACAATATATACGATAGACACACTATATATAAACACACTATATATATCTATGATAGACACTATATATAAACACATTATATATATTATATACACACTATATATAAACACACTATATATGATAGACACACTATATATAAACACACTATATATATGATAGACACACGAAATATAAACACACAATATATATATACACATATGATAGACACACTATATATAAACACACTATATATATGACAGACACACTATATATAAACAAACTACATATGATCTGACTATATATAAACATACTATATATATTATAGACACACTATATATAAACACACTATATATGATAGACACACTATATATAAACACACTATACGTGACAGACACACTATATATAAACATACTATATATATGATAGACACACTATACACACGCTATATATGTGATAGACACACTATATATAAACACACTATATATATGATAGACACACTATATATAAACACACAATATGCATGATAGACACATTATATATACACACACTATATATGACCTCACTATATATAATACACTATATATATGATAGACACTATATATAAACACACTATATATATATATATATATATATATATGATAGACACTCTATATGGAAACACGCCATATATATGATAGGCACATAATATATAAACACACTATATATATGATAGGCACGCTATATATAAACACACTATATCTATATATACATGATAGACACACTATATATAAACACTATATATATATGATAGACACACTATATATAAACACACTATATATGATAGACACACTATATACAAATACACTATATATAAACACACTATATATATATGAAAGACACACTGTATATAAACACACTATATATATGATAGACACTCTATATATAAACAGACTATATATATGTGATAGACACACTATATAAACACAATATATATGATAGACACTATATATAAACACATTACATATGATCTCACTATATATAAACACATTATATATATTATATACACACTATATATAAACACACAATATATGATAGACACGCTATATATAAACACACTATATATATGACAGACACACTATATATAAACAAACTACATATGATCTGACAATATATAAACATACTATATATATTATAGACACACTATATATAAACACACTATATATGATAGACACACTATATATAAACACACTATATATACACTATATATAAACACACTATATATATATGATAGACACTCTATATATAAACAGACTATATATATGTGATAGACACACTATATATAAACACACTATATATATATGGTATACCCACTATATATAAACACTGTATATATATGATAGACACACTATATATAAACACACACTATATATATGATAGCCACACTATATAAACACACTATATATATATATGATAGGCACACTATATATAAACACCCTATATATATGATAGACACACTATATATAAACACACTATATCTATATATACATGATAGACACACTATATATAAACACTATATATATATGATAGACACACTATATATAAACACACTATATATGATAGACACACTATATACAAATACACTATATATAAACACACTATATATATATGAAAGACACACTGTATATAAACACACTATATATATGATAGACACTCTATATATAAACAGACTATATATATGTGATAGACACACTATATAAACACAATATATATGATAGACACTATATATAAACACACTATATATGATCTCACTATATATAAACACATTATATATATTATATACACACTATATATAAACACACAATATATGATAGACACGCTATATATAAACACACTATATATATGACAGACACACTATATATAAACAAACTACATATGATCTGACTATATATAAACATACTATATATATTATAGACACACTATATATAAACACACTATATGATAGACACACTATATATAAACACACTATATATACACTATATATAAACACACTATATATATATGATAGACACTCTATATATAAACAGACTATATATATGTGATAGACACACTATATATAAACACACTATATATATATGGTATACCCACTATATATAAACACTGTATATATATATGATAGACACACTATATATAAACACACACTATATATATGATAGCCACACTATATAAACACACTATATATATATATATATGATAGGCACACTATATATAAACACCCTATATATATGATAGACACACTATATATAAACACACTATATATGATAGACACACTATATATAAACACACTATATATATACGATAGACAGACTATATATAAACACATTATAGATATAGACACACTATATATAAACACTCTATATATATATATATATGATAGACACACTATATATAAACACACTATATATATGATAGACAGACTATATATAAACACACTATAGATATAGACACACTATATATAAACACACTATATATATATGATAGACCCACTATATATAAACACATTATAGATAGATATATATATGATAGACAGACTATATATAAACACACTATAGATATAGACACACGACATATAAACACACTGTATATAGAAACATAGAAAATAGGTGCAGGAGTAGGCCATTCGGCCCTTCTAGCCTGCACCGCCATTCAATGAGTTCATGGCTGAACATTCAACTTCAGTACCCCATTCCTGCTTTCTCGCCATACCCCTTGATCCCCCTAGTAGTAAGGACCTCATCTAACTCCTTTTTGAATATATTTAGTGAATTGGCCTCAACAACTTTCTGTGGTAGAGAATTCCACAGGTTCACCACTCTCTGGGTGAAGAAGTTCCTCCGCATCTCGGTCCTAAATGGCTTACCCCTTATCCTTAGACTGTGACCTCTGGTTCTGGACTTCCCCAACATTGGGAACATTCTTCCCGCATCTAACCTGTCTAACCCCGTCAGAATTTTAAATGTTTCTATGAGGTCCCCTCTCATTCTTCTGAACTCCAGTGAATACAAGCCCAGTTGATCCAGTCTTTCTTGATAGGTCAGTCCCGCCATCCCGGGAATCAGTCTGGTGAACCTTCGCTGCACTCCCTCAATAGCAAGAATGTCCTTCCTCAGGTTAGGAGACCAAAACTGTACACAATACTCCAGGTGTGGCCTCACCAAGGCCCTGTACAACTGTAGCAACACCTCCCTGCCCCTGTACTCAAATCCCCTTGCTATGAAGGCCAACATGCCATTTGCTTTCTTAACCGCCTGCTGCACCTGCATGCCAACCTTCAATGACTGATGTACCATGACACCCAGGTCTCGTTGCACCTCCCCTTTTCCTAATCTGTCACCATTCAGATAATAGTCTGTCTCTCTGTTTTTACCACCAAAGTGGATAACCTCACATTTATCCACATTATACTTCATCTGCCATGCATTTGCCCACTCACCTAACCTATCCAAGTCGCTCTGCAGCCTCACAGCATCCTCCTCGCAGCTCACACTGCCACCCAACTTAGTGTCATCCGCAAATTTGGAGATACTACATTTAATCCCCTCATCTAAATCATTAATGTACAGTGTAAACAGCTGGGGCCCCAGCACAGAACCTTGCGGTACCCCACTAGTCACTGCCTGCCATTCTGAAAAGTACCCATTTACTCCTACTCTTTGCTTCCTGTCTGACAACCAGTTCTCAATCCATGTCAGTACACTACCCCCAATCCCATGTGCTCTAACTTTGCACATCAATCTCTTGTGTGGGACCTTGTCGAACGCCTTCTGAAAGTCCAAATATACCACATCAATTGGTTCTCCCTTATCCACTCTACTGGAAACATCCTCAAAAAATTCCAGAAGATTTGTCAAGCATGATTTCCCTTTCACAAATCCATGCTGACTTGGACCTATCATGTCACCACTTTCCAAATGCACTGCTATGACATCCTTAATAATTGATTCCATCATTTTACCCACTACCGATGTCAGGCTGACCGGTCTATAATTCCCTGTTTTCTCTCTCCCTCCTTTTTTATGATAGACACACTATATATAAACACACTATATATATGATAGACACACTATATATAAACACACTATATGCATGATAGACACACTATATACACACACACTATATATATGATAGGCACACTATATACACACACACTATTTATGCCCTCACTATATGTAACACACTGTATATATGATAGACACTATATATAAACACACGATACATATATATGATAGGCACACTATATATAAACACACTATATATGATGGACATACTATATATAAACACACTGTATATATATGATAGGCGCACTATAAACACTATATATATGATAGACACACTATATATAAACACACTATATATTATATGTATATGATAGACACACTATATGTAAACACACTATATATATGATTGTCACACTATATATAAACACACATTATATATATGATAGGCACACTGTATACACACTACATATGATCTCACTATATATAACACACCCTATATATATTATATACACACTATATATAAACACACTGTATATGATATACACTATATAAAGACACTATATATATGATAGGCACACAATATATAAACACACTATATATATATGATAGACACACTATATATAAACACACTATATATATATATGATAGACACACTATATATAAACAAACTACATATTATCTCACTATATATAAACACACTACATATATTATATACACACTATATATAAACACACTTATTTATGATAGACACATATATATATAAACACAAACTATATATATGATAGCCACACTATGTATAAACACACTATATATATGATATGCACACTATATATAAACACCCTATATATATGATAGACACACTATATATATATGATAGACACACTATATATAAACACACTATATATATGATAGACACACTATATATACACACACTATATATATATGATAGACGGACTATATATAAACACACTATAGATACAGACACACTATATATAAACACTCTATATATATATATATATATGATAGACACACTGTATATAAACACACTATATATATGATAGACAGACTATATATAAACACACTATCGATATAGACACACTATATATAAACACACTATATATGTATGATAGACCCACTATATATAAACACACTATAGATATATATATGATAGACAGACTATATATAAACACACTATATATAAACACACACTATATATATATATATATATATATATATATGATAGACACACTATATATAAACACACTATATATATATATATGGTATACCCACTAAATATAAACACTGTATATATGATAGACACACGATATATAAACACACACTATATATATGATAGCCACACTATATAAACACACTATATATATATATATATATATATATGAGATAGGCACACTATATATAAACACCCTATATATATGATAGACACACTATATATAAACACTATATATATGATAGACACACTATATATAAACACACTATATATATGATAGACAGACTATATATAAACAGACTATAGATATAGACACACTATATATAAACACTATATATATATGATACACCCACTATATATAAACACACTATAGATATATATATGTGATAGACAGACTATATATAAACACACTATAGATACAGACACACGATATATAAACACAATGTATATATATGATAGACACACTATATATAAACACACTATATATATGATAGACACAATATATATAAACACACTATATGCATGATAGACACACTATATACACACACACTATTTATGACCTCACTATATGTAACACACTATATATATGATAGACACTATATATAAACACACTATATATATATATATGATAGGCACACTATATATAAACACACTATATATGATGGACACACTATATATAAACACACTGTATATATATGATAGGCGCACTATAAACACTATATATATATGAAAGACACACTATATATAAACAAACTATATATTATATATATATGATAGACACACTATATGTAAACACACTATATATATGATTGCAACACTCTATATAAACACACACTATATATATGATAGGCACACTGTATACACACTATATATGATCTCACTATATATAACACACCTTATATATATTATATACACACTATATATAAACACATTGTATATGATATACACTATATAAACACACTATATATATGACAGGCACACTATATATATAAACACACTATATATATATATATATATGATAGACACACTATATATAAACACACTATATATATACGATAGACACACTATATATAAACAAACTACATATTATCTCACTATATATAAACACACTACATATATTATATACACACTATATATAAACACACTATATATATATGATAGACACACTGTATATAAACACACTATATATATGATAGACACACTATATATAAACACACTATATATATGATAGACACACTATATATAAAACACCATATATATGTGATAGACACACTATATATAAACACACTATATATGGCCTCACTATATATAACACAATTTATATATGATAGACACTATATATAAACACACTATATATATGACAGACACTGTATATAAACACAGTATGTATATGATAGACACACTATATATATGATAGACACACTATATATAAACACACTATATATATGATAGACATATTATATATAAACACACGATATACATATGATAGACACACAATATATGATAGACACACCATATATAAACACACTATATATATGATAGACACACTATATATAAACACACTATATAAACATGTTATATATGATAGATGCACTATATATACACACTATATATATATGGTAGACACACTATATATAAACACACTATATATAATAGACACACTATATATAAACACACTATATATATGATAGACACACTATATATAAACACACTATATATAAACACGTTATATATATGATAGGCACACTGTATAAACACGTTATATATATGATAGGCGCACTATATATACACACTATATATATATATGGTAGACACACTATATATAAACACACTATATATGATAGACACACTATATATAAACACACTATATATATATGATAGACACACTATATATAAACAAACTATATATATGTGATATACACACTATATATAAACACACTATATATATATGATAGACACACTATATATAGACACACTACAGACATAGACACACTAGAAATAAACACACTACAGATATAGACACACTATATATAAACACACCACAGATATAGACACACCATATATAAACACACTACAGACATAGACACACTATATATAGACACACTACAGATATAGACACACTATATCTCCCTAGACACACTATATATAAACACACTACAGATATAGACGCACTATATATAGACACACTATATATAGACACACTACAGATATAAACACACTATATATAAACACACTACAGATATAGACGCACTATATATAAACACACTATAGATATAGACATACTATATATACACACACTACAGATATAGACACACTATATACAGACACACTACAGATATAGTCACACTACATATAAACACACTACAGATATAGACGCACTATATATAAACACACTATAGATATAGACATACCATATATACACACACTACAGATATAGACACACTATATATAGACACACTATAGATAAAGACGCACTATATATAGACACACTACAGCTATAGACGCACTATATATAGACACACTACAGATATAAATACACTATATATAAACACACTACAGATATAGACACACTATATATAAACACAATATAGATATAGAAACAATATATATAAACACACTATAGATATAAACACACTATATATAAACACACTACAGAAAAACACACACTATATATAAACACACTACAGATATAGACACACTATATACACACACTATAGATATAGACACACTATATATAAACACACTACAGATATAGACACACTATATATAAACACACTTTATATATATATGATAGACACACTATATATAGACACACTACAGACATCGACACACTAGAAATAAACACACTATATATAAACACACTACAGATATAGACACACGATATATCGACACACTACATATATAAACACACTATATATAAACACACTACAGATATAGACACACTATATATATAAACACACGATATATAAACACACTATAGATATAGACACACTATATATAGACACACTACAGATATAGAGACACTATATATAAACACACTACAAATAGAAACACAACTATATATAGACACACTACTGATATAAACACACTATACATACACACTACAGATATAGACACACTATATATAAACACACTATAGATATAGACACACTATATATACACACACTATAGATACACACACTATAGATATAGACACACTATATATAAACACACTATAGATATAGATGCACTTTATATATAAACACACTATAGATATAGACACACTATATATAAACACACTACAGATATAGACACACTATATATACACACACTATAGATATAGACACACTATATATAAACACACTATAGATATAGACACACTATATATACAGACACTATAGATATAGACACACTATATATAAACACACTACAGATATAGACACACTATATATAAACACACTATATATATATGATAGACACACTATATATAGACACACTAGAAATAAACACACTACAGATTTAAACACACTATATATAAACACACTACAGATATAGACACACTATATATAAACACACCACAGATATAGACACACCATATATAAACACACTACAGATATAGACACACTATATATAAACACACTACAGATATAGACACACCATATATAAACACACTACAGATATAGACACACTATATATAAACACACTATATATAGACACACTACAGATACAGACACACTATATCTCCCTAGACATACTATATATAAACACACTACAGATATAGACGCACTATATATAGACACACTACAGATATAGACACACTATATATAGACACACTACAGATATAAACACACTATATATAAACACACTACAGATATAGACGCACTATATATAAACACACTATAGATATAGACATACTATATATACACACACTACAGATATAGACACACTACAGATATAGACACACTATATCTCCCTAGACACACTATATATAAACACACTACAGATATAGACGCACTATATATAGACACACTACAGATATAGACACACTATATATAGACACACTACAGATATAGACACACTATATATAAACACACTACAGATATAGACGCACTATATATAAACACACTATAGATATAGACATACTATATATACACACACTACAGATAGACACACTATATACAGACACACTACAGATATAGTACACTAGATATAAACACACTGCAGATATAGACGCACTATATATAAACACACTATAGATATAGACATACTATATATACACACACTACAGATATAGACACACTATATTTAAACACACTATAGATATAGACACACTATATATACAGACACTATCGATATTGACACACCATATATAAACACACTACAGATATAGACACACCATATATAAACACACTACAGATATAGACACACTGTATATAAACACACTATATATAGACACACTACAGATATAGACACACTATATCTCCCTAGACATACTATATATAAACATACTACAGATATAGACGCACTACAGATATAGACGCACTATATATAGACACACTACAGATATAGACACACTATATATAGACACACTACAGATATAAACACACTATATATAAACACACTTCAGATATAGACACACTATATCTCCACACACTGTAGATATAGACACACTATATATAAACACACTACAGATATAGACGCACTATATATAAACACACTATAGATATAGACATACTATATATACACACACTACAGATATAGACACACTATATACAGACACACTATAGATATAGTCACACTATATATAAACACACTACAGATATAGACGCACTATATATAAGCACACTGTAGATAGAGACATACTATATATACACACACTACAGATATAGACACACTATATTTAAACACACTATAGATATAGACACACTATATATACAGACATTATAGATATAGACACACTATATATAAACACACTACAGGTATAGACACTCTATATATAACACACTATATATATATATGATAGACACACTATATATAGACACACAACAGACACACTAGAAATAAACACACTATAGATATAAACACACTACAGATATAGACACACTATATATAAACACACTATAGATATAAACACACTACAGAAAAACACACACTATATATAAACGCACTACAGATATAGACACACTATATACACACACTATAGATATAGACACACTATATATAAACACACGATAGATATAGACACACTATCTATAGACATACTATAGATATAGACACACTATATATATAAACACACTATAGATATAGACACACTATATATAAACACACTATAGATATAGACACATTATATATATATATATACATACTATAGATATAGACACACTATATATATAAACACGCTATAGATACAGACACACTATATATAAACACACTAT
Source organism: Pristiophorus japonicus (assembly GCF_044704955.1). Classification (NCBI taxonomy): domain Eukaryota; kingdom Metazoa; phylum Chordata; class Chondrichthyes; family Pristiophoridae; genus Pristiophorus; species Pristiophorus japonicus. The sequence goes on from NC_091977.1 coordinate 544,106,599, forward strand.
AGATATAGACACAATATATATAAACACACTATAAGTAGAGACACACTATATATAGACACACTATCGATATAGACACACTATATATACACACACTATAGATATAGACACGCTATATATAAACACACTACAGATATAGACACACTATATATAAACACACTACAGATATAGACACACTATATATAGACACACTACAGATATAGACACACTATATATAGACACACTATAGATATAGACACACGATATATAAACACACTACAGATATAGACACACTATATACACACACACTATAGATATAGACACTATATATAACACACTATAGATATAGACACACTATATATATAAACACACTATAGATATAGATACACTATATATCAACACACTATAGATATAGACACACTATATATAAACACACTACAGATATAGACACACTATATACACACACACTATAGATATAGACACACTATATTTAAACACACTATAGATATAGACACACTATATATACAGACGCACTATATATAAACACACTACAGATATAGACGCACTATATATAGACACACTACAGATATAGACACACTATATATAGACACACTACAGATATAAACACACTATATATAAACACACTACAGATATAGACGCACTATATATAAACACACTATAGATATAGACATACTATATATACACACACTACAGATATAGACACACTACAGATATAGACACACTATATCTCCCTAGACACACTATATATAAACACACTACAGATATAGACGCACTATATATAGACACACTACAGATATAGACACACTATATATAGACACACTACAGATATAGACACACTATATATAAACACACTATAGATATAGACATACTATATATACACACACTACAGATATAGACACACTATATTTAAACACACTATAGATATAGACACACTATATATACAGACACTATCGATATTGACACACCATATATAAACACACTACAGATATAGACACACCATATATAAACACACTACAGATATAGACACACTGTATATAAACACACTATATATAGACACACTACAGATATAGACACACTATATCTCCCTAGACATACTATATATAAACATACTACAGATATAGACGCACTACAGATATAGACGCACTATATATAGACACACTACAGATATAGACACACTATATATAGACACACTACAGATATAAACACACTATATATAAACACACTTCAGATATAGACACACTATATCTCCACACACTGTAGATATAGACACACTATATATAAACACACTACAGATATAGACGCACTATATATAAACACACTATAGATATAGACATACTATATATACACACACTACAGATATAGACACACTATATACAGACACACTATAGATATAGTCACACTATATATAAACACACTACAGATATAGACGCACTATATATAAGCACACTGTAGATAGAGACATACTATATATACACACACTACAGATATAGACACACTATATTTAAACACACTATAGATATAGACACACTATATATACAGACATTATAGATATAGACACACTATATATAAACACACTACAGATATAGACACTCTATATATAACACACTATATATATATATATGATAGACACACTATATATAGACACACAACAGACACACTAGAAATAAACACACTATAGATATAAACACACTACAGATATAGACACACTATATATAAACACACTATAGATATAAACACACTACAGAAAAACACACACTATATATAAACGCACTACAGATATAGACACACTATATACACACACTATAGATATAGACACACTATATATAAACACACGATAGATATAGACACACTATCTATAGACATACTATAGATATAGACACACTATATATATAAACACACTATAGATATAGACACACTATATATAAACACACTATAGATATAGACACATTATATATATATATACATACTATAGATATAGACACACTATATATATAAACACGCTATAGATACAGACACACTATATATAAACACACTATAGATATAGACACAATATATATAAACACACTATAAGTAGAGACACACTATATATAGACACACTATCGATATAGACACACTATATATACACACACTATAGATATAGACACGCTATATATAAACACACTACAGATATAGACACACTATATATAAACACACTACAGATATAGACACACTATATATAGACACACTACAGATATAGACACACTATATATAGACACACTATAGATATAGACACACGATATATAAACACACTACAGATATAGACACACTATATACACACACACTATAGATATAGACACTATATATAACACACTATAGATATAGACACACTATATATATAAACACACTATAGATATAGATACACTATATATCAACACACTATAGATATAGACACACTATATATAAACACACTACAGATATAGACACACTATATACACACACACTATAGATATAGACACACTATATTTAAACACACTATAGATATAGACACACTATATATACAGACGCACTATATATAAACACACTACAGATATAGACACACTATATATAAACACACTTTATATATATATGATAGACACATTATATATAGACACACTACAGACATCGACACACTAGAAATAAACACACTATATATAAACACACTACAGATATAGACACACGATATATCGACACACTACAGATATAAACACACTATACATAAACACACTACAGATATAGACACACTATATATATAAACACACGATATATAAACACACTATAGATATAGACACACTATATATAGACACACTACAGATATAGAGACACTATATATAAACACACTACAAATATAAACACAACTATATATAGACACACTACTGATATAAACACATTATACATACACAATACAGATATAGACACACTATATATAAACACACTATAGATATAGACACACTATATATACACACACTATAGATATAGACACACTATATATAAACACACTATAGATATAGATGCACTTTATATATAAACACACTATAGATATAGACACACTATATATAAAGACACTACAGATATAGACACACTATATATACACACACTATAGATATAGACACACTATATATAAACACACTATAGATATAGACACACTATATATACAGACACTATAGATATAGACACACTATATATAAACACACGACAGATATAGACACACTATATATAAACACACTATATATATATATGATAGACACACTATATATAGACACACTACAGACATAGAAACACTAGAAATAAACACACTACAGATTTAAACACACTATATATAAACACACTACAGATATAGACACACTATATATAAACACACTATAGATACAGACACACTATATATACACACACTATAGATATAGACACACTATATATAAACACACTATAGATATAGATGCACTTTATATATAAACACACTATAGATATAGACACACTATATATAAACACACTACAGATATAGTCACACTATATATAAACACACTACAGATATAGACACACTATATACACACACACTATAGATATAGACACACTATATTTAAACACACTATAGATATAGACACACTATATATACAGATGCACTATATATAAACACACTACAGATATAGACACACTATATATAAACACACTTTATATATATATGATAGACACATTATATATAGACACACTACAGACATCGACACACTAGAAATAAACACACTATATATAAACACACTACAGATATAGACACACGATATATCGACACACTACAGATATAAACACACTATATATAAACACACTACAGATATAGACACACTATATATATAAACACACGATATATAAACGCACTATAGATATAGACACACTATATATAGACACACTACAGATATAGAGACACTATATATAAACACACTACAAATATAAACACAACTATATATAGACACACTACTGATATAAACACATTATACATACACAATACAGATATAGACACACTATATATAAACACATTATAGATATAGACACACTATATATACACACACTATAGATATAGACACACTATATATAAACACACTATAGATATAGATGCACTTTATATATAAACACACTATAGATATAGACACACTATATATAAAGACACTACAGATATAGACACACTATATATACACACACTATAGATATAGACACACTATATATAAACACACTATAGATATAGACACACTATATATACAGACACTATAGATATAGACACACTATATATAAACACACGACAGATATAGACACACTATATATAAACACACTATATATATATATGATAGACACACTATATATAGACACACTACAGACATAGAAACACTAGAAATAAACACACTACAGATTTAAACACACTATATATAAACACACTATAGATATAGACACACTATATATAAACACACTACAGATATAGACACACTATATATAGACACACTACAGATATAAACACACTATATATAAACACACTATAGATATAGACACACTATATATAGACACACTACAGATATAGAGAGGCTATATATAAACACACTACAGATATAGACACACTATATATAAACACACTATCGATATAGACACACTATATATAGACACACTACAGATATAAACACACTATACATAAACACACTACAGATATAGACACACTATATATAAACACACTATAGATATAGACACACTATATATGGACATACTATAGATATAGACACACTATATATATAAACACACTATAGATATAGACACACTATATATATACACACTATAGATATAGACACACTATATATATACATACAATAGATATAGACACACTATATATATAAACACGCTATAGATATAGACACACTATATATAAACACACTACAGATATAGACACACTATATATAAACACACTACAGATATAGACACACTATATATAGACACACTACAGATATAGACACACTATATATAGACGCACTATAGATATAGACGCACTATATATAATCACACTATAGATATAGACACACTATATATACACACACTATAGATATAGACACACTATATATATAAACACTATAGATATAGACACTATATATAACACACTATAGATATAGACACACTATATGTATAAACACACTATAGATATAGACACACTATATATCAACACACTATAGATATAGACACACTATATATAAACACACTACAGATATAGACACACTATATACACACACACTATAGATATAGACACACTATATTTAAACACACTATAGATATAGACATACTATATATACAGACACTATAGATGCAGACACACTATATATAAACACACTACAGATATAGACACACTATATATAAACACACTTTATATATATATGATAGACACACTATATATAGACACACTACAGACATCGACACACTAGAAATAAACACACTATATATAAACACACTACAGATATAGACACACGATATATCGACACACTACATATATAAACACACTATATATAAACACACTACAGATATAGACACACTATATATATAAACACACGATATATAAACACACTATAGATATAGACACACTATATATAGACACACTACAGATATAGAGACACTATATATAAACACACTACAAATAGAAACACAACTATATATAGACACACTACTGATATAAACACACTATACATACACACTACAGATATAGACACACTATATATAAACACACTATAGATATAGACACACTATATATACACACACTATAGATACACACACTATAGATATAGACACACTATATATAAACACACTATAGATATAGATGCACTTTATATATAAACACACTATAGATATAGACACACTATATATAAACACACTACAGATATAGACACACTATATATACACACACTATAGATATAGACACACTATATATAAACACACTATAGATATAGACACACTATATATACAGACACTATAGATATAGACACACTATATATAAACACCCTACAGATATAGACACACTATATATAAACACACTATATATATATGATAGACACACTATATATAGACACACTAGAAATAAACACACTACAGATTTAAACGCACTATATATAAACACACTACAGATATAGACACACTATATATAAACACACCACAGATATAGACACACCATATATAAACACACTACAGATATAGACACACTATATATAAACACACTACAGATATAGACACACCATATATAAACACACTACAGATATAGACACACTATATATAAACACACTATATATAGACACACTACAGATACAGACACACTATATCTCCCTAGACATACTATATATAAACACACTACAGATATAGACGCACTATATATAGACACACTACAGATATAGACACACTATATATAGACACACTACAGATATAAACACACTATATATAAACACACTACAGATATAGACGCACTATATATAAACACACTATAGATATAGACATACTATATATACACACACTACAGATATAGACACACTACAGATATAGACGCACTATATATGGACACACTACAGATATAGACGCACTATATATAAACACACTATAGATATAGACATACTATATATACACACACTACAGATATAGACACACTATATTTAAACACACTATAGATATAGACACACTATATATACAGACACTACAGATATAGACACACCATATATAAACACACTACAGATATAGACACACTGTATATAAACACACTATATATAGACACACTACAGATATAGACACACTATATCTCCCTAGACATACTATATATAAACACACTACAGATATAGACGCACTACAGATATAGACGCACTATATATAGACACACTACAGATATAGACACACTATATATAGACACACTACAGATATAAACACACTATATATAAACACACTTCAGATATAGACACACTATATCTCCACACACTGTAGATATAGACACACTATATATAAACACACTACAGATATAGACGCACTATATATAAACACACTATAGATATAGACATACTATATATACACACACTACAGATATAGACACACTATATACAGACACACTATAGATATAGTCACACTATATATAAACACACTACAGATATAGACGCACTATATATAAGCACACTGTAGGTAGAGACATACTATATATACACACACTACAGATATAGACACACTATATTTAAACACACTATAGATATAGACACACTATATATACAGACATTATAGATATAGACACACTATATATAAACACACTACAGATATAGACACTCTATATATAACACACTATATATATATGATAGACACACTATATATAGACACACAACAGACACACTAGAAATAAACACACTATAGATATAAACACACTACAGATATAGACACACTATATATAAACACACTATAGATATAGAAACACTATATATAAACACACTATAGATATAAACACACTACAGAAAAACACACACTATATATAAACGCACTACAGATATAGACACACTATATACACACACTATAGATATAGACACACTATATATAAACACACGATAGATATAGACACACTATATATAGACATACTATAGATATAGACACACTATATATATAAACACACTATAGATATAGACACACTATATATAAACACACTATAGATATAGACACACTATATCTCCCTAGACATACTATATATAAACACACTACAGATATAGACGCACTATATATAGACACACTACAGATATAGACACACTATATATAGACACACTACAGATATAGACACACTATATATAGACACACTACAGATATAAACACACTATATATAAACACACTACAGATATAGACACACTATATCTCCACACACTGTAGATATAGACACACTATATATAAACACACTACAGATATAGACGCACTATATATAAACACACTATAGATATAGACATACTATATATACACACACTACAGATATAGACACACTATATACAGACACACTACAGATATAGTCACACTATATATAAACACACTTCAGATATAGACGCACTATATATAAGCACACTGTAGATAGAGACATACTATATATACACACACTACAGATATAGACACACGATATTTAAACACACTATAGATATAGACACACTATATATACAGACATTATAGATATAGACACACTATATATAAACACACTACAGATATAGACACTCTATATATAACACACTATATATATATGATAGACACACTATATATAGACACACAACAGACACACTAGAAATAAACACACTATAGATATAAACACACGATATATAAACACACTACAGATATAGACACACTATATATAAACACACTATAGATATAGAAACACTATATATAAACACACTATAGATATAAACACACTACAGAAAAAAACACACTATATATAAACGCACTACAGATATAGACACACTATATACACACACTATAGATATAGACACACTATATATAAACACATTACAGATATAGACACACTATATATACACACACTATAGATATAGACACACGATATATAAACACACTACAGATATAGACACACTATATATATAAACACACGATATATAAACACACTATAGATATAGACACACTATATATAGACACACTACAGATATAGAGACACTATATATAAACACACTACAAATAGAAACACAACTATATATAGACACACTACTGATATAAACACACTATACATACACACTACAGATATAGACACACTATATATAAACACACTATAGATATAGACACACTATATATACACACACTATAGATACACACACTATAGATATAGACACACTATATATAAACACACTATAGATATAGATGCACTTTATATATAAACACACTATAGATATAGACACACTATATATAAAGACACTACAGATATAGACACACTATATATACACACACTATAGATATAGACACACTATATATAAACACACTACAGATATAGACACAGTATGTAGAGACACACTACAGATATAAACACACTATATATAAACACACTACAGATATAGACACACTATATATCGACACAGTACAGATATAAACACACCACATATAAACACACGACAGATATTGACACGATATATAGACACACTACAGATATAGACACACTATATATCGACACACTACAGATATAGACACACTATATATAAACACACTACAGATATAGACACACTATATATAAACACACTACAGATATAGACACACCATATATAAACACACTACAGATATAGACACACTATATATAAACACACTACAGATATAGACACACTACAGATATAGACGCACTATATATAGACACACTACAGATATAGACACACTACCGATATAGACACACTATATAAAACACACTGCAGATATAGACGCACTATATATAAACACACTATAGATATAGACATACTATATATTCACACACTACAGATAGACACACTATATACAGACACACTACAGATATAGTACACTACATATCAACACACTACAGATATAGACGCACTATATATAAACACACTATAGATATAGACATACTATATATACACACACTACAGATATAGACACACTATATTTAAACACACTATAGATATAGACACACTATATATACAGACACTATCGATATTGACACACCATATATAAACACACTACAGATATAGACACACTATATATAAACACACTACAGATATAGACACACTATATATAAACACACTACAGATATAGACACACTATATATAGACACACTACAGATACAGACACATTATATCTCCCTAGACATACTATATATAAACACACTACAGATATAGACGCACTATATCTAGACACACTACAGATATAGACACACTATATATAAACACACTACAGATATAGACGCACTATATATAAACACACTATAGATATAGACATACTATATATACACACACTACAGATAGACACACTATATACAGACACACTACAGATATAGTACACTATATATAAACACACTGCAGATATAGACGCACTATATATAAACACACTATAGATATAGACATACTATATATACACACACTACAGATATAGACACACTATATTTAAACACACTATAGATATAGACACACTATATATACAGACACTATCGATATTGACACACCATATATAAACACACTACAGATATAGACACACCATATATAAACACACTACAGATATAGACACACTGTATATAAACACACTATATATAGACACACTACAGATATAGACACACTATATCTCCCTAGACATACTATATATAAACACACTACAGATATAGACGCACTATATATAGACACACTACAGATATAGACACACTATATATAGACACACTACAGATATAAACACACTATATATAAACACACTACAGATATAGACACACTATATCTCCACACACTGTAGATATAGACACACTATATATAAACACGCTACAGATATAGACGCACTATATACAGACACACTATAGATATAGTCACACTATTTTTAAACACACTACAGATATAGACGCACTATATATAAGCACACTGTAGATAGAGACATACTATATATACACACACTACAGATATAGACACACTATATTTAAACACACTATAGATATAGACACACTATATATACAGACATTATAGATATAGACACACTATATATAAACACACTACAGATATAGACACTCTATATATAACACACTATATATATATATATATGATAGACACACTATATATAGACACACAACAGACACACTAGAAATAAACACACTATAGATATAAACACACTATATATAAACGCACTACAGATATAGACACACTATATACACACACTATAGATATAGACACACTATATATAAACACACTAGATATAGACACACTATATATACACACACTATAGATATAGACACACGATATATAAACACTACAGATATAGACACAGTATGTAGAGACACACTACAGATATAAACACACTATATATAAACACACTACAGATATAGACACACTATATATCGACACAGTACAGATATAAACACACTATATATAAACACACTATATATATACACACACTATATATACAAACTATAGATATATATATATGGATATAGACACACTATATACAAACACACTACAGATATACACACACTATATATAAACACACTACAGATATACACACATTACAGATATACACAAACTATATATACACACTATATATATAGATATAGACACACTATATATAAACACACTACAGAAATACACACACTATATATACACACTATAGATATATATATAGATATAGACACACTATATATATACACACTATATATATACACACACTATATATACACTATAGATATTTATATATATATAGATATAGACACACTATATATATACACACTATTATATATACACACACTATATATACACACTATAGATATATATATATAGATATAGACACACTATATATACACACACTACAGATATACACACACTATATATAAACACACTACAGATATACACACACTATATATACACACTATAGATATATATATATATATATATAGATATAGACACACTATATATATACACACAATATATACACACTATAGATATATATGTATAGATATAGACACACTACAGATATACACACACTATATATACACACTATAGATATATATATATAGATATAGACACACTACAGATATACACACACTATATATACACACTATAGATATATATATTGATATAGACACACTATATATATACACACACTATATATACACACTATCGAGATATATATATAGATATAGACACACTATATATAAACACACTATATATATACACACACTATATATACACACTATAGATATATATATAGATATAGACGCACTATATATATACACACACTATATATACACACTATCGATATATATATAGATATAGACACACTATATATAAACACTATAGATATATATATATAGATATAGATCACTATATATACACACTATAGATAGATAGATATATAGACACACTATATATACACACTATAGATGTATATATATATAGATATAGACACACTATATATAAACACACTAGAGGTAAACACACTATATATAAACACACTACAGATATACACACACTATATATACACACTATAGATCTAGACACACTATATATACACACTATAGATATATATATAGATATACACACACTATATATACACACTATAGATATATATATATATAGATATAGACACACTATATATAAACACACTACAGATAAACACACTATATATAAACACACTACAGATATACACACACTATATATACACACTATAGATATAGACACACTATATATACACACTATAGATATATATATATATATAGATATACACACACTATATATACACACTATAGATATATATATAGATATAGACACACTATATATAAACACACTATACATACACACACTATATATACACACTATATATATATATAGATATAGACACACTATATATAAACACACTATATATACACACACTATATATACACACTATATATATATATATATAGACACACTATATATAAACACACTATATATACACACACACTATATATACACACTATAGATATATATATATATATAGATATCGACACACTATATATACACACTATAGATATATATATGTAGATGAAGACACACTATATATACACACTATAGATAGATATATATAGACACACTATATATGCACACTATAGATATATATATATATAGATATAGACACACTATATATAAACACACTACAGATAAACACACTATATATAAACACACTTCAGATATAGACACACTATATCTCCACACTATAGATATAGACACACTATATATACACACTATAGATATATATATATATATATACACACACTATATATACACACTATAGATATATATATATATAGATATAGACACACTATATATAAACACACTACAGATAAACACACTATATATAAACACACTACAGATATACACACACTATATATACACACTATAGATATAGACACACTATATACACACACTATAGATATATATATATAGATATACACACACTATATATACACACACACTATAGATATAGATATATATACGCATATACACACACTATATATACACACTATAGATATATATATAGATATAGACACACTATATATAAACACACTATATATACACACACTATATATACACACTATAGATATAAACACACTACAGATAAACACACTATATATAAACACACTACAGATATACACACACTATATATACACACTATAGATATAGACACACTATATATACACACTATAGATATATATATAGATATAGACACACTATATATAAACACACTATACATACACACACTATATATACACTATATATATATATAGATATAGACACACTATATATAAACACACTATATATACACACACTATATATACACACTATAGATATATATATATAGATATAGACACACTATATATACACACACTATATATACACACTATAGATATATATATATAGATATAGACACACTATATATAAACACACTATATATACACACACACTATATATACACACTATAGATATATATATAGATATAGACACACTATATATAAACACACTATATATACACACACTATATATACACACTATAGATATATATATATAGATATAGACACACTATATATACACACTATAGATATATATATGTAGATGAAGACACACTATATATACACACTATAGATAGATATATATAGACACACTATATATGCACACTATAGATATATATATATAGATATAGACACACTATATATAAACACACTACAGATAAACACACTATATATAAACACACTACAGATATACACACACTATATATACACACTATAGATATAGACACACTATATATACACACTATAGATATATATATATATACACACACTATATATACACACTATAGATATATATATATATAGATATAGACACACTATATATAAACACACTACAGATAAACACACTATATATAAACACACTACAGATATACACACACTATATATACACACTATAGATATAGACACACTATATACACACACTATAGATATATATATATAGATATGCACACACTATATATACACACACTATAGATATAGATATATATACGCATATACACACACTATATATACACACTATAGATATATATATAGATATAGACACACTATATATAAACACACTATATATACACACTATATATACACACTATAGATATATATATATAGATATAGACACACTATATATAAACACACTATATATACACACTATATATACACACTATAGATATATATATATAGATATACACACACTATATATAAACACACTATATATACACACTATAGATATATATATAGATATACGCACACTATATATACACACTATAGATATATATACACACACACACACACTATATATACACACTATCGATATATATAGATATATATATATAGATATAGACACACTATATATACACACTATAGAGATATATATATAGATATAGACACACTATATATACACACTATAGATATATATATGCACACTATATATACACACTATAGATATATAGATATATATATAGACACACTATATATACACACTATAGATATATATATATAGATATAGACACACTATATATACACACTATAGATATATATATATATATATATAGATATAGACACACTATATATACACACTATAGATATATATATACACACTATATATACACACACTATATATACACACTATAGATATATATATATATATATAGACACACTATATATACACACTATATATATATATATATAGATATAGACACACTATATATATATACACACACTATATATACACACTATCGATATATATATATATATATATATAGATATAGACACACTATATATAAACACACTATATATATACACACACTATATATACACACTATAGATATATATGTATATATAGATATAGACACACTATATATACACACTATAGATATATATATATATAGATATAGACACACTATATATAAACACACTACAGGTAAACACACTATATATAAACACACTACAGATATACACACACTATATATACACACTATAGATATAGACACACTATATATACACACTATAGATATATATATATAGATATACACACACTATATATACACACTATAGATATATATATATAGATATAGACAAACTATATATAAACACACTATACATACACACACTATATATACACACTATAGATATATATATATAGATATAGACACACTATATATACACTATAGATATATATATGTAGATGAAGACACACTATATATACACACAATAGATAGATATATATAGACACACTATATATGCACACTATAGATATATATATATAGATATAGACACACTATATATAAACACACTACAGATAAACACACTATATATAAACACACTACAGATATACACACACTATATATACACACTATAGATATAGACACACTATATATACACACTATAGATATATATATATATAGATATAGACACACTATATATAAACACACTACAGATAAACACACTATATATAAACACACTACAGATATACACACACTATATATACACACTATAGATATAGACACACTATATACACACACTATAGATATATATATATAGATATACACACACTATATATACACACACTATAGATATAGATATATATACGCATATACACACACTATATATACACACTATAGATATATATATAGATATAGACACACTATATATAAACACACTATATATACACACTATATATACACACTATAGATATATATATATATAGATATAGACAAACTATATATAAACACACTATATATACACACTATATATACACACTATAGATATATATATATAGATATACACACACTATATATAAACACACTATATATACACACTATAGATATATATATAGATATACGCACACTATATATACACACTATAGATATATATACACACACACACTATATATACACACTATCGATATATATAGATATATATATATAGATATAGACACACTATATATACACACTATAGAGATATATATATAGATATAGACACACTATATATACACACTATAGATATATATATAGATATAGACACACTATATATACACACTATAGATATATATATGCACACTATATATACACACTATAGATATATAGATATATATATAGACACACTATATATACACACTATAGATATATATATATAGATATAGACACACTATATATACACACTATAGATATATATATATATATATATATAGATATAGACACACTATATATACACACTATAGATATATATATATACACACACTATATATACACACACTATATATACACACTATAGATATATATATATATATAGACACACTATATATATATACACACACTATATATACACACTATCGATATATATATATATATATAGATATAGACACACTATATATAAACACACTATATATATACACACACTATATATACACACTATAGATATATATGTATATATAGATATAGACACACTATATATACACACTATAGATATATATATATATATATAGATATAGACACACTATATATAAACACACTACAGGTAAACACACTATATATAAACACACTACAGATATACACACACTATATATACACACTATAGATATAGACACACTATATATACACACTATAGATATATATATATAGATATACACACACTATATATACACACTATAGATATATATATATAGATATAGACACACTATATATAAACACACTACAGATAAACACACTATATATAAACACACTACAGATACACACACACTATATATACACACTATAGATATAGACACACTATATATACACACTATAGATATATATATATATAGATATACACACACTATATATACACACTATAGATATATATATATAGATATAGACAAACTATATATAAACACACTATACATACACACACTATATATACATACTATAGATATATATATATATATAGATATAGACACACTATATATAAACACACTATATACACACACACTATATATACACACTATAGATATATATATATAGATATAGACACACTATATATATACACACACACACTATATATACACACTATCGATATATATAGATATATATATATAGATATAGACACACTATATATACACACTATATATATATATAGATATAGACACACTATATACACACACTATAGATATATATATAGATATAGACACACTATATATACACACTATAGATATATATATACACACTATATACACACACTATAGATATATAGATATATATATATAGACACACTATATATACACTATAGATATATATATAGATATAGACACACTATATATACACACTATAGATATATATATATATATACAGTATAGATATATAGATATATATATAGACACACTATATACACACACTATAGATATATGTATAGATATACACACACTATATATACACACACTATATATACACACTATAGATATATATATATATAGACACACTATATATACACACTATAGATATATACATATAGACACACTATATATACACACTATAGATATATATATATATATAGATATAGACACACTATATATATACACACACTATATATACACACTATCGATATATATATATATATATAGATATAGACACACTATATATAAACACACTATATATATACACACACTATATATACACTATATATATATATAGATAGATATAGACACACTATATATAAACACACTATATATATACACACACTATATATACACACTATATATATATATAGATATAGACACACTATATATACACACTATAGATATATATATAGATAGAGACACACTATATATACACACTATAGATAGATAGATATATATAGACACACTATATATACACACTATAGATATATATATATATAGATATAGACACACTATATATAAACACACTACAGGTAAACACACTATATATAAACACACTACAGATATACACACACTATATATACACACTATAGATATAGACACACTATATATACACACTATATATATATATATATATACACACACTATATATACACACTATAGATATATATATATATAGATATAGACACACTATATATAAACACACTACAGATAAACACACTATATATAAACACACTACAGATATACACACACTATATATACACACTATAGATATAGACACACTATATATACACACTATAGATATACACACACTATATATACACACTATAGAGATATATATATAGATATAGACACACTATATATAAACACACTATACATACACACACTATATATACACACTATAGATATATATATATATAGATATAGACACACTATATATAAACACACTATATATACACACACTATATATACACACTATAGATATATATATATAGATATAGACACACTATATATACACACACTATATATACACACTATAGATATATATATATATATAGATATAGACACACTATATATAAACACACTATATATACACACACTATATATACACACTATAGATATATATATATATAGATATAGACACACTATATATACACACTATAGATATATATATATGTAGATGAAGACACACTACATATACACACTATAGATAGATATATATAGACAAACTATATATGCACACTATAGATATATATATATATAGATATAGACACACTATATATAAACACACTACAGATAAACACACTATATATAAACACACTACAGATATATACACACTATAGATATAGACACACTATATATACACACTATAGATATATATATATATATACACACACTATATATACACACTATAGATATATATATATAGATATAGACACACTATATATAAACACACTACAGATAAACACACTATATATAAACACACTACAGATATACACACACTATATATACACACTATAGATATAGACACACTATATACACACACTATAGATATATATATATAGATATACACACACTATATATACACACACACTATAGATATAGATATATATACGCATATACACACACTATATATACACACTATAGATATATATATAGATATAGACACACTATATATAAACACACTATATATACACACACTATATATACACACTATAGATATATATATAGATATAGACACACTATATATAAACACACTATATATACACACTATATATACACACTATAGATATATATATATAGATATACACACACTATATATAAACACACTATATATACACACTATAGATATATATATATAGATATACGCACACTACATATACACACTATAGATATATATACACACACACACACTATATATACACACTATCGATATATATAGATATATATATATATATAGACACACTATATATACACACTATAGAGATATATAGATATAGATATAGACACACTATATATACACACTATAGATATATATATAGATATAGACACACTATATATACACACTATAGATATATATATGCACACTATATATACACACTATAGATATATAGATATATATATAGACACACTATATATACACACTATAGATATATATATATAGATATAGACACACTATATATACACACTATAGATATATATATATATATAGATATAGACACACTATATATACACACTATAGATATATATATATACACACACTATATATACACACAATCGAGATATATATATATAGATATAGACACACTATATATAAACACACTATATATATACACACACTATATATACACACTATAGATATATATATAGATATAGACGCACTATATATATACACACACTATATATACACACTATCGATATATATATAGATATAGACACACTATATATAAACACACTATATATATATACACACACTATATATACACACTATAGATATATATATAGATATAGACACACTATATATACACACTATAGATATATATATATAGATATAGATCACTATATATACACACTATAGATAGATATATATATATAGACACACTATATATACACACTATAGATGTATATATATATAGATATAGACACACTATATATAAACACACTAGAGGTAAACACACTATATATAAACACACTACAGACACACACACACTATATATACACACTATAGATATAGACACACTATATATACACACTATAGATATATATATAGATATACACACACTATATATACACACTATAGATATATATATATAGATATAGACACACTATATATAAACACACTACAGATAAACACACTATATATAAACACACTACAGATACACACACACTATATATACACACTATAGATATAGACACACTATATATACACACTATAGATATATATATATAGATATACACACACTATATATACACACTATAGATATATATATATAGATATAGACACACTATATATAAACACACTATACATACACACACTATATATACATACTATAGATATATATATATATATATATATAGATATAGACACACTATATATAAACACACTATATACACACACACTATATATACACACTATAGATATATATATAGATATAGACACACTATATATATACACACACACACTATATATACACACTATCGATATATATAGATATATATATATAGATATAGACACACTATATATACACACTATATATATATAGATATAGACACACTATATACACACACTATAGATATATATATAGATATAGACACACTATATATACACACTATAGATATATATATACACACTATATACACACACTATAGATATATAGATATATATATATAGACACACTATATATACACACTATAGATATATATAGATATAGACACACTATATATACACACTATAGATATATATATATATATACAGTATAGATATATAGATATATATATAGACACACTATATACACACACTATAGATATATATATAGACACACTATATACACACACTATAGATATATATATAGATATACACACACTATATATACACACACTATATATACACACTATAGATATATATATATATATATAGACACACTATATATACACACTATAGATATATACATATAGACACACTATATATACACACTATAGATATATATATATATATAGATATAGACACACTATATATATACACACACTATATATACACACTATCGATATATATATATATAGATATAGACACACTATATATAAACACACTATATATATACACACACTATATATACACTATATATATATATATAGATAGATATAGACACACTATATATAAACACACTATATATATACACACACTATATATACACACTATATATATATATATAGATATAGACACACTATATATACACACTATATATATATATATATAGATAGAGACACACTATATATACACACTATAGATAGATAGATATATATAGACACACTATATATACACACTATAGATATATATATATATATAGATATAGACACACTATATATAAACACACTACAGGTAAACACACTATATATAAACACACTACAGATATACACACACTATATATACACACTATAGATATAGACACACTATATATACACACTATATATATATATATATATACACACACTATATATACACACTATAGATATATATATATAGATATAGACACACTATATATAAACACACTACAGATAAACACACTATATATAAACACACTACAGATATACACACACTATATATACACACTATATATAAACACACTACAGATAAACACACTATATATAAACACACTACAGATATACACACACTATATATACACACTATAGATATAGACACACTATATATACACACTATAGATATATATATATATATAGATATACACACACTATATATACACACACTATAGATATAGATATATATAGATATACACACACTATATATACACACTATAGATATATATATATAGATATAGACACACTATATATACACACACTATATATACACACTATAGATATATATATAGATATAGACACACTATATATAAACACACTATATATACACACACTATATATACACACTATAGATATATATATATATAGATATACACACACTATATATAAACACACTATATATACACACTATAGATATATATACATAGATATACACACACTATATATACACACTATAGATATATATACACACACACACTATATATACACACTATCGATATATATAGATATATATATATAGAGATATAGACACACTATATATACACACTATAGATATATATATATATAGATATAGACACACTATATATACACACTATCGATATATATATAGATATAGACACACTATATATACACACTATAGATATATATATAGACACACTATATATACACACTATAGATATATATACACACTATATATACACACTATAGATATATAGATATATATATAGACACACTATATATACACACTATAGATATATATATATATAGATATAGACACACTATATATACACACTATAGATATATATAGATATAGACACACTATATATACACACTATAGATATATATATATACACACACTATATATACACACACTATATATACACACTATATATATATATATATAGACACACTATATATACACACTATATATATATATATATACACACTATATATACACACTATAGATATATATATATATATAGATATAGACACACTATAAATACACACACTATATATACACACTATTGATATATATATATATACACACACTATATATACACACACTATATATACACACTATAGATATATATATATAGACACACTATATATATACACACACACTATATAGATATATATATAGATATAGACACACTATATATACACACTATATATACACACTATAGATATATAGATATATATATATATATACACACACTATATATACACACTATAGATATATATATATATATAGACCCACTATATATACACACTATATATACACACTATAGATATATATATATAGACACACTATATATACACACTATACATATATATAGATATACACACACTATATATAGACACACTATATACACATTATAGATATATATAGACACACTATATATACACACACTATATATAAACACTATATATAGACACACTATATATACACACTATAGATATAGATACACTATATATACACACTATATATACACACACACTATATATACACACTATAGATATATATATAGATATAGACACACTATATATATAGACACACTATATATACACACTATAGATATATATATATATACACACTATATATACACACTATAGATATAGACACACTATATATACACACGATATATATACACACACTATATATACACACTATAGATATATATATAGATATACACACACTATATATACACACTATAGATATATATATATAGATATAGACACACTATATATAAACACACTATACATACACACACTATATATACACACTATAGATATATATATATAGATATACACACACTATATATACACACTATAGATATATATATAGATATACACACACTATATATACACACTATAGATATATATATATATAGATATAGACACACTATATATAAACACACTATACATACACACACTATATATACACACTATATATATATATATATAGACACACTATATATAAACACACTATATATACACACTATAGATATATATATATAGATATAGACACACTATATATACACACACTATATATACACACTATAGATATATATATAGATATACACACACTATATATACACACTATAGATATATATATACACACACACACTATATATACACACTATCGATATATATAGATATATATATAGATATAGACACACTATATATACACACTATATATATATATAGACACACTATATACACACACTATAGATATATATACACACGCTATATATACACACTATAGATATATAGATATATATATATATATAGACACACTATATATACACACTATAGATATATATATATATATAGATAGACACACTATATATACACACTATAGATATATATATAGATATAGACACACTATATATACACACTATAGATATATATATATATATACACACTATATATACACACTATAGATATATATATATATAGACACACTATATATACACACTATAGATATATATATATAGACACACTATATATACACACTATAGATATATATATATATAGATATAGACACACTATATATATATACACACACTATATATACACACAATCGATATATATATATATATATATATAGATATAGACACACTATATAGACACACTATATATACACACTATAGATATATATATATATATATATAGATATAGACACACTATATATACACACTATAGATATATATATATATAGATATAGACACACTATATATACACACTATAGATATATATATAGACACACTATATATACACACTATAGATATATATACACACACTATATATACACACTATAGATATATAGATATATATATATATATAGACACACTATATATACACACTATAGATATATATATATATATATAGACACACTATATATACACACTATAGATATATATATAGATATACACACACTATATATACACACTATAGATATATATATATAGATATAGACACACTATATATAAACACACTACAGATAAACACACTATATATAAACACACTACAGGTATACACACTATATATACACACTATAGATATAGACACACTATATATACACACTATAGATATAAATATATAGATATACACACACTATATATACACACTATAGATATATATATAGATATAGACACACTATATATAAACACACTATACATACACACACTATATATACACACTATAGATATATATAGACACACTATATATAAACACACTATATATACACACACTATATATACACACTATAGATATATATATAGATATAGACACACTATATATACACACACTATATATACACACTATAGATATATATATATAGATAGATATAGACACACTATATATAAACACACTATATATACACACACACTATATATACACACTATATATATATATATAGATATAGACACACTATATATAAACACACTATATACACACACACTATATATACACACTATAGATATATATATAGATATAGACACACTATATATACACACTATAGATATATATATATGTAGATGAAGACACACTACATATACACACTATAGATAGATATATATAGACACACTATATATGCACACTATAGATATATATATATATATAGATATAGACACACTATATATAAACACACTACAGGTAAACACATTATATATAAACACACTACAGATATACACACACTATATATACACACTATAGATATAGACACACTATATATACACACTATAGATATATATATATATAGATATACACACACTATATATACACACTATAGATATATATATATATAGATATAGACACACTATATATAAACACACTACAGATAAACACACTATATATAAACACACTACAGGTATACACACTATATATACACACTATAGATATAGACACACTATATATACACACTATAGATATAAATATATAGATATACACACACTATATATACACACTATAGATATATATATATATAGATATAGACACACTATATATAAACACACTATACATACACACACTATATATACACACTATAGATATATATATATATATATATATATAGATATAGACACACTATATATAAACACACTATATATACACACACTATATATACACACTATAGATATATATATAGATATAGACACACTATATATACACACACTATATATACACACTATAGATATATATATATAGATAGATATAGACACACTATATATAAACACACTATATATACACACACACTATATATACACACTATAGATATATATATAGATATAGACACACTATATATAAACACACTATATATACACACACTATATATACACACTATAGATATATATATATAGATATAGACACACTATATATACACACTATAGATATATATATATATGTAGATGAAGACACACTACATATACACACTATAGATAGATATATATAGACACACTATATATGCACACTATAGATATATATATATAGATATAGACACACTATATATAAACACACTACAGGTAAACACACTATATATAAACACACTACAGATATACACACACTATATATACACACTATAGATATATATATATATAGATAGACACACTATATATACACACTATAGATATATATATATATAGATATAGACACACTATATATACACACTATAGATATATATATATATAGATATAGACACACTATATATACACACTATAGATAGATAGATATATATAGACACACTATATATACACACTATAGATATATATATAGATATAGACACACTATATATAAACACACTACAGGTAAACACACTATACATAAACACACTACAGATATACACACACTATATATACACACTATAGATATAGACACACTATATATACACACTATAGATATATATATATAGATATACACACACTATATATACACACTATAGATATATATATATAGATATAGACACACTATATATAAACACACTACAGATAAACACACTATATATAAACACACTACAGGTATACACACTATATATACACACTATAGATATAGACACACTATATATACACACTATAGATATAAATATATAGATATACACACACTATATATACACACTATAGATATATATATATATAGATATAGACACACTATATATAAACACACTATACATACACACACTATATATACACACTATAGATATATATATATATAGATATAGACACACTATATATAAACACACTATATATACACACACTATATATACACACTATAGATATATATATAGATATAGACACACTATATATACACACACTATATATACACACTATAGATATATATATATAGATAGATATAGACACACTATATATAAACACACTATATATACACACACACTATATATACACACTATAGATATATATATAGATATAGACACACTATATATAAACACACTATATATACACACACTATATATACACACTATAGATATATATATAGATATAGACACACTATATATACACACTATAGATATATATATATGTAGATGAAGACACACTACATATACACACTATAGATAGATATATATAGACACACTATATATGCACACTATAGATATATATATATAGATATAGACACACTATATATAAACACACTACAGGTAAACACACTATATATAAACACACTACAGATATACACACACTATATATACACACTATAGATATAGACACACTATATATACACACTATAGATATATATATATAGATATACACACACTATATATACACACTATAGATATATATATATATAGATATAGACACACTATATATAAACACACTACAGATAAACACACTATATATAAACACACTACAGGTATACACACTATATATACACACTATAGATATAGACACACTATATATACACACTATAGATATAAATATATAGATATACACACACTATATATACACACTATAGATATATATATATATAGATATAGACACACTATATATAAACACACTATATATACACACACTATATATACACACTATAGATATATATATAGATATAGACACACTATATATACACACACTATATATACACACTATAGATATATATATATAGATAGATATAGACACACTATATATAAACACACTATATATACACACACACTATATATACACACTATAGATATATATATAGATATAGACACACTATATATAAACACACTATATATACACACACTATATATACACACTATAGATATATATATATAGATATAGACACACTATATATAAACACACTATATATACACACACTATATATACACACTATAGATATATATATATAGATATAGACACACTATATATACACACTATAGATATATATATATGTAGATGAAGACACACTACATATACACACTATAGATAGATATATATAGACACACTATATATGCACACTATAGATATATATATATAGATATAGACACACTATATATAAACACACTACAGGTAAACACACTATATATAAACACACTACAGATATACACACACTATATATACACACTATAGATATATATATATATAGATAGACACACTATATATACACACTATAGATATATATATATATAGATATAGACACACTATATATACACACTATAGATATATATATATATATAGATATAGACACACTATATATACACACTATAGATAGATAGATATATATAGACACACTATATATACACACTATAGATATATATATAGATATAGACACACTATATATAAACACACTACAGGTAAACACACTATACATAAACACACTACAGATATACACACACTATATATACACACTATAGATATAGACACACTATATATACACACTATAGATATATATATATAGATATACACACACTATATATACACACTATAGATATATATATATAGATATAGACACACTATATATAAACACACTACAGATAAACACACTATATATAAACACACTACAGGTATACACACTATATATACACACTATAGATATAGACACACTATATATACACACTATAGATATAAATATATAGATATACACACACTATATATACACACTATAGATATATATATATATAGATATAGACACACTATATATAAACACACTATACATACACACACTATATATACACACTATAGATATATATATATATATATATAGATATAGACACACTATATATAAACACACTATATATACACACACTATATATACACACTATAGATATATATATAGATATAGACACACTATATATACACACACTATATATACACACTATAGATATATATATATAGATAGATATAGACACACTATATATAAACACACTATATATACACACACACTATATATACACACTATAGATATATATATATAGATATAGACACACTATATATAAACACACTATATATACACACACTATATATACACACTATAGATATATATATAGATATAGACACACTATATATACACACTATAGATATATATATATGTAGATGAAGACACACTACATATACACACTATAGATAGATATATATAGACACACTATATATGCACACTATATATATATATATATAGATATAGACACACTATATATAAACACACTACAGGTAAACACACTATATATAAACACACTACAGATATACACACACTATATATACACACTATAGATATAGACACACTATATATACACACTATAGATATATATATATAGATATACACACACTATATATACACACTATAGATATATATATATAGATATAGACACACTATATATAAACACACTACAGATAAACACACTATATATAAACACACTACAGGTATACACACTATATATACACACTATAGATATAGACACACTATATATACACACTATAGATATAAATATATAGATATACACACACTATATATACACACTATAGATATATATATATAGATATAGACACACTATAGATAAACACACTATACATACACACACTATATATACACACTATAGATATATATATATATAGATATAGACACACTATATATAAACACACTATATATACACACACTATATATACACACTATAGATATATATATAGATATAGACACACTATATATACACACACTATATATACACACTATAGATATATATATATAGATAGATATAGACACACTATATATAAACACACTATATATACACACACACTATATATACACACTATAGATATATATATATAGATATAGACACACTATATATAAACACACTATATATACACACACTATATATACACACTATATATATATATATAGATATAGACACACTATATATACACACTATAGATATATATATATGTAGATGAAGACACACTACATATACACACTATAGATAGATATATATAGACACACTATATATGCACACTATAGATATATATATATAGATATAGACACACTATATATAAACACACTACAGGTAAACACACTATATATAAACACACTACAGATATACACACACTATATATACACACTATAGATATAGACACACTATATATACACACTATAGATATATATATAGATATACACACACTATATATACACACTATAGATATATATATATAGATATAGACACACTATATATAAACACACTACAGATAAACACACTATATATAAACACACTACAGATATACACACTTTATATACACACTATAGATATAGACACACTATATACACACTATAGATATAAATATATAGATATACACACACTATATATACACACTATAGATATATATAGATATAGATATAGACACACTATATATAAACACACTATACATACACACACTATATATACACACTATAGATATATATATATATATATATATATAGATATAGACACACTATATATAAACACACTATATATACACACACTATATATACACACTATAGATATATATATAGATATAGACACACTATATATACACACACTATATATACACACTATAGATATATATATATATATATATATAGATATAGACACACTATATATAAACACACTGTATATACACACACACTATATATACACACTATAGATATATATATATAGATATAGACACACTATATATAAACACACTATATATACACACACTATATATACACACTATAGATATATATATAGATATAGACACACTATATATACACACTATAGATATATATATGTAGATGAAGACACACTACATATACACACTATAGATAGATATATATAGACACACTATATATGCACACTATAGATATATATATATAGATATAGACACACTATATATAAACACACTACAGATAAACACACTATATATAAACACACTACAGATATACACACACTATATATACACACTATAGATATAGACACACTATATATACACACTGTAGATATATATATAGATATACACACACTATATATACACACTATAGATATATATATATATATAGACACACTATATATAAACACACTACAGATAAACACACTATATATAAACACACTACAGATATACACACACTATATATACACACTATAGATATAGACACACTATATATACACACTATAGATATATATATATATAGATATACACACACAATATATACACACACTATAGATATAGATATATATAGATATACACACACTATATATACACACTATAGATATATATATAGATATAGACACACTATATATAAACACACTATATACACACACACTATATATACACACTATAGATATATATATATACATATAGATATAGACACACTATATATAAACACACTATATATACACACACTATATATACACACTATAGATATATATAGATATACACACACTATATATAAACACACTATATATACACACTATAGATATATATATAGATATACACACACTATATATACACACTATAGATATATATATATACACACACACACTATATATACACACTATCGATATATATAGATATATATATAGATATAGACACACTATATATACACACTATAGATATATATATATAGATATAGACACACTATATATACACACTAAAGATATATATATAGATATAGACACACTATATATACACACTATAGATATATATATATAGACACACTATATATACACACTATAGATATATATATACACATTATATATACACACTATAGATATATAGATATATATATATAGACACACTATATATACACACTATAGATATATATATATATATAGATATAGACACACTATATATACACCCTATAGATATATATATAGATATAGACACACTATATATACACACTATGGATATACACACACTATATATACACACACTATATACATACACTATAGATATATATATAGACACACTATATATACACACTATAGATATATATATATAGACACACTATATATACACACTATAGATATATATATATATATAGATATAGACACACTATATATAAACACACTATATATACACACACTATATATACACACTATATATACACACTATAGATAGATATAGACACACTATAAATACACACACTATATATACACACTATTGATATATATATATATACACACACACTATATATACACTATATATACACACTATAGATATAGACACACTATATATACACACTATAGATATAAATATATAGATATACACACACTATATATACACACTATAGATATATATATATATAGATATAGACACACTATATATATACACACACACTATATATACACACTATAGATATATAGATATATATAGATATAGACACACTATATATACACACTATATACACACACTATATATACACACTATAGATATATATATAGATATACACACACTATATATAAACACACTATATATACACACTATAGATATATATATATAGATATACACACACTATATATACACACTATAGATATATATATATACACACACACACTATATATACACACTATCGATATATATAGATATATATAGATATAGACACACTATATATACACACTATAGATATATATATATAGATATAGACACACTATATATACACACTAAAGATATATATATAGATATAGACACACTATATATACACACTATAGATATATATATAGACACACTATATATACACACTATAGATATATATATACACATTATATATACACACTATAGATATATAGATATATATATATAGACACACTATATATACACACTATAGATATATATATATATAGATATAGACACACTATATATACACCCTATAGATATATATATAGATATAGACACACTATATATACACACTATGGATATACACACACTATATATACACACACTATATACACACACTATAGATATATATATATATAGACACACTATATATACACACTATAGATAGATATATATATATAGATATAGACACACTATAAATACACACACTATATATACACACTATTGATATATATATATACACACACACTATATATACACACTATAGATATATATATATAGACACACTATATATATATACACACACACTATATATACACACTATAGATATATATATATAGATATAGACACACTATATATATACACACACACTATATATACACACTATAGATATATATATATATATAGATATAGACACACTATATATACACACTATATACACACACTATATATACACACTATAGATATATATATATATATAGACACACTAAATATACACACTATAGAGATATATATATAGATATACACACACTATATATAGACACACTATATACACACTATAGATATATATAGACACACTATATATACACACACTATATATAAACACACTATATATAGACACACTATATATACACACTATAGATATATATATATATAGACACACTATATATACACACTATAGATATAGATACACTATATATACACACTATATATACACACACACTATATATACACACTTTAGATATATATATAGATATAGACACACTATATATATATAGACACACTATATATACACACTATAGATATATAGATATATATATATAGACACACTATATATACACACTATAGATATAGACACACTATATATACACACAATATATATACACACACTATATATACACACACTATATATACACACTATAGATATATATATAGATATACACACACTATATACACACACTATAGATATATATATATATATAGATATAGACACACTATATATACACACTATAGATATATATATATAGATATACACACACTATATACACACACTATAGATATATATATATATATAGATAGACACACTATATATACACACTATAGATATATATATATACACACACTATATACACACACTATAGATATATATATATATATATATATAGATATAGACACACTATATACACACACTATATATACACACTATAGATATATATATATAGATATAGACACACTATATACACACACTATATACACACACTATAGATATATATATAGATATAGACACACTATATACACACACTAGAGATATATATATAGATATGCACACACTATATACACACACTATAGATATATATATATATAGATATACACACACTATATACACACACTATAGATATATATATAGATATACACACACTATATATACACACTATAGATATATGTATATATAGATATAGACACACTATATACACACACTATATACACACACTATAGATATATATATATATATAGATATAGACACACTATATACACACACTAGATATATATATATATATATATAGATATACACACACTATATACACACACTATAGATATATATATATAGATATACACACACTATATACACACACTATAGATATATATATATAGATATACACACACTATATACACACACTATAGATATATATATATAGATATAGACACACTATATATACACACACTATATACACACACTATAGATATATATATATAGATATACACACACTATATATATATATACACTATAGATATATATATATAGATATACACACACTATATACACACACTATAGATATATATATTTAGATATACACACACTATATACACACACTATAGATATATATATATATATATAGATATACACACACTATATACACACACTATAGATATATATAGATAGAGATATACACACACTATATACACACTATAGATATATATATATATAGATATACACACACTATATACACTATAGATATATATATAGAGATATACACACACTATATA